>NW_019234158.1:0-79528 GCF_002742605.1 Olea europaea var. sylvestris
TTTAAATAAATTTAAAGCTTATTTTCCATGTTTCAAGTGTTTTTAGAATTTTCACTGAAAATATTTAAAGGGTGTTTGGTGAATATTAAAATTAGATTTTTAGTAGATTTTGATAGAAGTTTTTGAAATATATGATTGAAAAATTGTGAGACTTATTAAACGGGTGGTTCATATTTGATTATTTGACCTTATCTCAAATTAAAATCTGAACCAAAAGGGGCTTAGAATGTCAAAATTTCGCTTTGAGCTTTATGTTATAAGTTTATCTTCGTCTTTGAAAATAAATTTTCAAAAATATCAGACAAAACATATGTATAGTATTTTGCAAAATTGAAAACTAAAAATGGCAAACCAAAAGCACGCTAAGCTTCTATTCCAGCTCATTATCTAAAAATTCATTTTTTTTAAAACTCATTTTCAATTATACATTTTTTCAAAAAAAAAAAAACAATCTTGTACTTAAATTCAATTTTTTTTAACTTTTTAACCATACATTTTCCAAAAAATTACTATGTGCTCGTTTGGTAAAGATTTTGTTAATTGAATTTTTGACCATTAAAGATAAGGTGGATCCTATCTGTGAGAAAAGAATTCAAAAATGACAGTTAGAATAGTGAAATAACGATAACAAAATTGATGTTAATTGGATTAAAATCCTTACCAAATATGCTCTATAACTTTTTTCTTTTCACTAAAAATGATGTTTGAACAAAGTTAAGAATAACTTCAGCACTAAACCCTTGTTTGATCCCCATTTTGAGAGAAATAATTCATTTTAAATAGTAAATTGATAGCGAATGTGTGATTAAAAATTAAAGAAAAGTTTTGAATTGTATGTAATATTATTTTATTAAAAAATATATAATTAAAAATAAATTTAAAAAATTAAATTTAAAAGAATGAGAATCAAATAAAGACTGAATATTATTCTATCGCCTTTATTCCTGGTTTCGCATTTCCCTATGAATAATAAAATCCTCACTCCATCGAATAAAAGTCTCATTGCTACTTTATTGTTATTATTTCTCCCTCCTTGAAACTTTTGTACATTGTGCTTCCGCGGATATGACACTTTTTTTTTTTTACGAGACTCAGTGCTTAGTGATTGTACGATTCTCTCTTACCGTAATCTGTTCATCACTTTTATTACTTTATTTCAGTACTTGAAAATTATTTTTCTTTACCATCATTTTTAATCCCACATTTTTCTTTTTTAACTTTTTCTTTCCTTTTTACCACACATTCTTCAAAATAATAATTAATTTTCAAAAATCTATTTCACACGAACGCTTAGTCCCTATTTTGTTTAGCTAATTTTTTATTTATTTATAAACATCCAAAATAAAATCAATAATTAACTACGTATTTTATGAAATCATTTTTAATTAGAATTTACTAAAACTCTGATTTTTATTCCTTGTTTGGTAGAGATTCAAATTAGATTTTTAATAAATTTTGATAGAAATTGATAAAATGTGTTGTTAAAAAGTCGTGGTATTCATAAAATATGTTGTTAAAATTAATTGTTGATTTTGATTTAAATTAAAATCTAAATTTTAATTGGCATCAAACATGGACTTAGTCAAAACAAATTGGGACATAGTAAAAAATTAGTACAATATTTTAATTAATTAGACTAAACATAGGGTCTGTTTGGGAGCGATTTTTTCATCAAAAAATTGATTTTTTGATCGTTACTTTACTATTTCAGTCGTCATATTTGACTTTTTCTCTCACAGGTGAACCCCACTTTTCTCCTAACGGTCAAAAAATTAATTTTTAAAATTACTCCCAAACAGGCTCATAGTATATTGAAACTTAGAGAGTGTTGGTGGAATTTTGATAATTGATTTTTTGACAGTTGGAAATAAAAATGGGCTCTAAGAAGAATTTAATCAAAAAATTAATTTTAATTAACTTAAAATCCTAGCCAAACACCCCCCTTATAATGCAATAAAAGCAACTATTAATAAATTGTCACAAAGGAAACTTCACCACTACATATTCCCCACTTTTATTCCGATTGCCTTTATTCCCATTACCTTAACAAATATTTAAACCTCACTGCTCCTAACGTGATTCGTCATCTCCTAAAACCCTTGGAACAGCCTGCAAAATTTTGATCAACAATGGCGCCCGTTGACCCCCATTCCTACACAGACTCCACCCACCCGCTAACAAACCACATCGCCCTCACCTTCTACTTCGATTTCCCGTCCTCCACCATTTTCACCTCCACTCTCATCTCCCTCCCCGCCCCTCACTCCGGGCCCTTTACCCTCGACACTCGTTCCCTCTCCATATCTTCCGTCCTTGACCCAACCACCCACAAACCACTACCCTTCACCCTCGCCGCCGCTATAGACCCGATTTTGGGTCAATACGTTACGATAACACTGTCAAATCAGTCCCAGGTGTTGATATTGTCGAAAACTGCCACTTCGTCATCAGCCCTTCAATGGCTTTCGCCGCCACAAACGTGTAACAAGTCTTTTCCGTTTGTGTATACACAATGCCAGTCAATTCATGCTCGGTCCATTTTCCCTTGTCAGGATACTCCTGCGGCACGGGTGAGGTATACGGCGAAATTGAATGTCCCGCTGCACTTGTCTGCCGTTATGGCTGCGAAACACGTCGACAGGAAGGACCCAGTTGCGGGAGAGTCTCTGGGTGCGTGTGAGGATTCTGTGTGGTGTGAGGAAGGGAGAGTTGTGGAGGAGTTCGTAATGGAGCAGCCGGTGCCCCCATACTTGTTTGCTTTTGCAGTTGGCGAATTGGGATTCAGGGAGGTGGGCCCAAGGACTAGAGTGTATGCGGAGGCAGTCCCGAATATTTTGGATGCTGCTTCCAAGGAGTTTGCTGGGACGGAGGAGATGATAAGGGTCGGGGAAAGGTTGTTTGGCCCTTATGATTGGGAGAGATTTGATTTATTGGTTTTGCCTCCAAGCTTTCCCTATGGGGGGATGGAAAATCCGAGAATGGTGTTCTTGACCCCTACTGTGATCAAAGGGGACGCAACTGGTGCACAGGTTGTGGCTCATGAGCTCGCTCATAGCTGGACTGGGAATTTGATTACCAACAAGACTAATGATCACTTTTGGTTGAATGAGGTATGTTACTATATAACTTATTACTGATGGTGGGCTGTCCTTAATTTATAAGAAATGTTTGTATTAAAATTATTATGTGGATTTAGTAATGAATGTAGCCAATTTTCTAATTTATGTGGGTGCCTAAAAGAAATGGAGCATTCTTTATAATAGGGTTATGTTGGCTCTGATTTGATTAGTTTAATGATGTTATATCACAGTTTAGGATTGATATGATTGTTTGCCATTCGTGTCTGATTTTATAAATTGTTCCAAGTGTTCTGGTGCGATTAGCTTTCGAGGAAAGGTCAACTTTCTGACTGATATTGGTAATTAACAGTCATCCAATATCAACCTCGAGTTAATTTGATTATGTTAGCTAGCTGGTGTTATTGAAGCCTGGTAGAGTTGATGTAGCTGATCCTTAGTAATCTCTTTCTAATGGAAGCCGACTTGATGATGTAGTCATGTCGCAGTTAATTGGTTACATATATTGTACTTGGACATCCTTTGGCATGTGATGTCTGTATCACTGTGATCTCGATATTATTTTCATTTATTAAACTCGTAGTTGCTGATTCTTCAAATATTCTTTTTGAGAAACAAAATTTCTATGAGGATCACAAATTCATGCAGGTCTGTCAAAATGAAAATGCAAATTGCACCCTTACATTCAATGAACTCTTTGATGATTTACTTTATTCTTGTTTGAAAGGTTAGACATATAAATGATGAAGAATGTAAAAAAATTACCCAAAGAAGACGACTGTAGGATTTCTCCTTTTCTGACACAGTATATGCTGTTTTCGCTTAAGCGTGGGCCAAGCGTTTTTTCTGTCATCAGCTTGGAATGCACTATTTGAATGGTTGGAATTATTGGATGTGTACGATTCATTTGAAATGTACTGTCAGACATATGGAGTAATTGATAATTTTCAGTGTGTACTTTTTGGATGATACCTAACATACAATTTCTGTGTGATGAGATGTGGAAGTTAACCTTCTTAGCATTTATGACTTCTGCTATGAAGTTTAGATTTTTGGATTGAACTGTTCGGTTGTCTGAGACTGTGATGATTGAGATAGAAGGATTAGAATTGAAACTGAAAGTGTATTTGGAAATGGATCGACTATCAAGTGATATTATCTTAACACATGAATTTCGGATGTAGAAGTGTGCCTCACTTTGGTCAGAGACTGATGAGAGGAAGAAAAGATATCCCTAGGCTTTTAGCTCTTTTTTTCTTTTTTTGACTCTATTCATTTCTTTCCTTGGATATTTAGAATTTGTGGCAAGTTGCTTATATTCTTTCCCGTATATGTGCTACTAGGGTTTCACAACTTATGCAGAGCGGCGAATAGTTGAGGCTGTGCAAGGAGAGGACAGGGCTGCCCTGAATATTGGAATTGGTTGGAGAGGACTAGTTGAGGAAATGGATAGGTTCAAGGACAACATGGAATTCACAAAACTGAAAACTAATCAGGAAGGTGTTGATCCAGATGATATATATTCTCAAGTGCCCTATGAGAAAGGGTTTCAGTTTCTATGGCGTATTGAAAGACAGGTATGCATGTCCCTTTCCTATGCTTCTTCTGGAGATTTGGCCTTATATATTTTCTAAGGATAGCTTAGTTGATGTTCGTTCTATTCAATGTGCAGATTGGAAGGCCTGCATTTGATGTGTTCCTAAAAAAGTATATTGCTACGTTTAAGTTCCAATCCATTGATACTGACACGTTTATTGATTTCCTTAAAGCAAATATTCCTGGAATTGAGGAGCATATTGATTTAGAATTATGGGTCGAGGGTACTGGCATACCTCCAGATGCAATGGAGCCAGTTTCCAACATTTACTCAAAGATTGTATCACTGGCTAATGAGTTTCAGCTTGGTAGGATGCCAAAAGAGGATGAAGTTGCTGACTGGCACGGACAGGAATGGGAGCTCTACCTGGAAAACTTGCCTAAATCTGTTGAAGCTTCTCAAGTATTATCTTGTTTGTTGAATTATTGCATCATCAATTACTGGGATAATCTTTATTTTACTCTTCCTTCCCCTTCAGTCGAAAATTCTTTGAGATATACCAGTCTGTTTCGGCCTTTTTTTTTTTTTTTTTTAAATCATGGTCTAAGTTAAAGTATGACTTTTTGGAGACTCAATCTTACATTTTTTGTTAAAGGAAAAAATAATAATAATTATTATGCAAATGGTAGTGAAAATATTTTTCGTGCACAAAATGATTTTATGCCGTGAAAATGTTTCCGTGCATAAAAATTCTTTTGAGTTATAATAGATGCAAAATATTAAAGTGTTTTACCTTTACATTTGAGTTCAAAAAAGCATCTATATCCAATGTCTTCAATTTCTTCTTCCGACGTGATTTTTGATGCAAAGGCTCGATTTCCATCTCCACATTCGTCAATCTCCAATTTGCTTCCATGTTGTTGTTGAGGCCATCCTTGCCAAATTCTCGTGAAATGTTTCTGTATATCTAGTTCAAGTTATACTCTTACCCCTTGTTTGATTTGTGATTGCCCATTTTTGGGATCTATCTGGATCATGCATTTAGTTACTTGACCAGTCAATCTAGTTCGATGGACACTTTCTTAACATATTCCACTTTTAAGATGAGGGATTTTGGCTTATTCTTGGCAAGAGTTATGTATGAATTGAATGAAAAATATTGAACAGAAGTAATGAAAAATATTAAATAGAAGTCTCTTCATATGTTATAACTTAAGTAACTTAAGTCCCATCATGTTTTTAACTCCTTTATCAATGAATGGTTTAACTCCTTGATTAATGAGCTAGATTTTCATCCATTGGTATAAATAGGAGTCTCTCTAGGTTGAAAAATCACAAGTAAAATGCAAGCTTCTTTCTCTAAGCAACAATTTTTTTTTTTTTCTCACTTTCAAGTTCTTCCTTATACTTATAATTTCTTTATGAGATTGCGTATATCACAGTTAGTTCGCAGGCGGTTAACGTAGTGCAACGTGAACCGACAACCGATTGTATCTTGGGAATCGAACATCGATCAAAACCTCTCGCATTTCGGTGAAGCGGCGAATTCGATTTAAGGAAACTGTGAATATACAGTCCTTCGGTTTGATTTGATTTTCTAATATTTACCTACAAGCTTAAATCGAAATTGACTTTAGTAAATCAAATTTTGTTCATTAGTTTTTGTCAATTTTTTCAGTTCATGGTTTTTGCATGATTTCTAATTCATTTTAAATGATTGTTAAGTTGTTAATAATTTGACAAAATAATATGTTCTTCAACTCTGCAGTTTTATTTTCTGAACAGATAACTTGATCTCGAATTTATATACAACTTTACAAACTTATAATTATTCTAAATTATTTTTTGCTTGTTTCGGTTCAATGGCGTCACAAGGTAATAACGATGTGAACAACGAAAGCAACACTATTGGTACCGGTGTACTAAATCCTGCAATGATCGTTGTTAACCCTATGGAGACCACGACTGACATTTCTCCCATTGACGGGATAATTGGAGGCCGGATTCCTTATCTTGGAGTGAACCCAACTTTGCCTTCGACTGCGGCCTCGGTAATCCAGTTTGGCACAATACCTTTGCTAGTGCCTAGGGCTGCGGCTTTGGCACCTTTGCCATCGTTTCCGACTCCATTTTCGGTGAATCATGTAATTCGACCGGATAAGTTTGCTGGTACTGATTTTAAGACATGGCAGAATAAGATGATTTTCTATCTCACTACGTTGGGCTTGCACGTTTCCTCACTAAGGATGCCCCTATCGTGGCTGAAAACGACACTAATGTGCATAGGCGTGCAGTTTGGGATGCTTGGAAAAATGCTGATTTTTTGTGCCGCAACTATGTCTTGGATGGCCTACAGAACTCTCTGTATCACGTATATGTGGTAAAGAAGTCTGCTAAGGAGCTCTGGGAGTCCTTAGAAAAGAAATACAAGACCGAGGATGCCGGATCTAAAAAATTCTTAGCCAGTCAGTGTATGGACTTCGAAATGGTTGATTCATGTTCAGTGGTGAGCCAAGTGCAGGAGTATCAAGTGCTTTTGCAAAAAATGCATACTGAGAGTTTGGCCATGTCAGAATCTCTACAGGTGGCTATTGCTATTCACAAGCTACCTCCTAAGTGGAAGGCTTTCAAAAGCTATTTGCAGTATAAGAGGAAATATATGTCTTTCGATGATTTAATTATCAAGCTGCGCATTGAGAAGGATAACAAATGGGCTGAACGTAAGTCAGAGAATTCTTACTCTGAGAAGGCTAATGTATTGGAGTACGGCCAAAGTTCTGGTACTAAGAAAGTTCACTCCTTTAAAGCCAAACAGGATAACGGAAATCGAAAAGATAAAAAATAGGCTACGAAAGGGTTTTAGTTGAAGCTTGCAGGTGGGGTAGGAAAGAAACCTAAGTTCCAGTTCAATGGAAAGTGTTTCAATTGTGACAAAGTTGGGCATCGATCAGTAGACTGTCGTCAGCCTCGGAGGGATAATAAGCAGCGTCCTCAGGCTAATATGGTTGGAAATGAGAGAGATCATCTCTCAGATGAAATGTCTGAGCTAAACCTCACGGCGGTGATTAGTGAGGTTAATCTGGTGGGGTCTAACCCAAAGGAGTGGTGACTGGACACTGGGGCCACTTGCCATGTCTGCTCCAACGGAGCATGTTCACTACTTTTGCACCAGTTACAAATGGTGAAAAGTTGTTCATGGGAAACTCTGCAACTTCTGAAGTGCTTGGTAAAGGCAAGGTGATCCTGAAGATGACATCTGGCAAAGAGCTTACTCTGACTAATGTGCTGTACGTGCCACAGATTCGCAAGAATCTGGTCTCTGGGTCTCTTCTGAGCAAGAATGGGTTCCGCATGGTCTTTGAGGCGGATAAGCTGGTGATTACCAAAATAGGAGTTTATGTTGGGAAAGACTATATGACTGATGGCCTGTTTAAATTGAATGTAATTGCTGTAACCCCAACTGTTATGAGTAATGAGAAAACTCCTTCTATTTACTTGCTTAAGTCTCTTAACCTGTGGCACGGCAGATTAGGTCACGTAAATTACAATGCTTTACGTAGACTAAGCAAACTAAATTACTTGCCTAGGTTTCAAATTGATTCAAATCATAAATGTGAAACATGCGTTGAATCTAAGCTTATTAGGTCTTCGTTTCATAGTATTGAAAGAAGTATCGAGCCATTGGGATTAGTCCACAGTGATGTATGTGACTTGAAATCTGTCCAAACACGAGGCAGTAATAAATATTTTATTACTTTTGTCGACGATAGTACGAGATATTGTTATATGTACTTGCTTAAAAGCAAAGACGAAATTATCGATAAATTCATTCTTTATAAGAATGAAGTTGAAAATCAATTTAGTAAGAAAATAAAGGTGCTACGGAGTGATTGTAGTGGTGAATATGAATCACCGTTTGGTGAATTTTGTGATAAACATGGAATAATTCACCAAACTACTGCACCTTATTCACCTCAGCAGAACAGAATTGCTGAGCGTAAGAAAAGAACTTTAAAGGAAATGATGAATGCTATGTTGATTAGTTCTGGAGTACCACAGAACATGTGGGGAGAAGCTATTCTTTCCACAAATTACATCTTGAATAAAGTGTTAAGAAAGAATATGACAAATCAGACACCTTCATATAAATACTTACGAATGTGGGGGGTGTCTTGCTAAAGTTGTGGTGCCTCCTCCTAAGAAGGTCAAGATTGGACCTAAGACAGTTGATTGTGTGTTTATTGGTTATGCACAAAATAGTAGTGCATATAGGTTCCTTGTGCATTATTCAAATGTACCTGATATTCATCTGAACACGATTATAGAGTTTAGGAATGCACAATTCTTTGAGAATATATTTTCTTGTAAGTTTCCTAAATAGTTAACTCCTATTAAACGAATAATGGAATCTTCTGCTTCTGGCAGCAGTAAAGATCCAGTTGAAAAAGGTGAGGATGAACCTAGACGGAACAAAAGGACCAAAACTTCTAAGATGTTTGGCCTTGATTTTCTCACATATTTGATGGAGAATGATCCTCAAAGCTATAAAGAAGCTATATCTTCTCCAGATGGTCATTTGTGAAAAGAAGCCATTAAAAGTGAAATCGATTCCATTCTACCGAATCATACCTGGGAGTTAGTAGATTTTCCATCGGGCTGTAAGCCTTTGGGCTACAAGTGAATCTTTAAGAAGAAGATGAAAGCGGACGACTCCATTGATAAATATAAAGCTCGGCTAGTAATCAAAGGTTATAAGCAAAAAGAAGGCTTAGATTACTTTGATACTTATTCTCTTGTGTCGAGAATAACTTCTATACGGATGATAATTGCTATTGCGACTTTGCGAAATCTGGAAATACATCAGATGGATGTAAAAACAGCTTTCTTAAATGGAGATTTGAATGAAGAAATTTACATGGAGCAACTAGAGGGGCTTACAACTCTAGGTCAAGAAAGGAAAGTTTGTAGACTGGTTAAATCGCTGTATGATTTGAAGCAAGTACCGAAGTAATGGCATGAGAAGTTTGATAATGCTATGCTTTCGAGTGGTTTTAGAATCAACGAGTGCGACAAGTGTGTATATGTCAAGGACACTAATGATGGATATGTCATACTATGTCTATACGTCGATGACATGCTCATTGTCGATAGCTCTGATAAGATTATCAAAGTCACTAAGAATATGTTAAACTCGAAGTTTGACATGAAAGATGTGGGTCTCGCGGATGTCATTTTGGGAGTAAAAATTACTCGAACACCAAATGGACTTGTGTTATCTCAATCTCACTAGATTGATAAGATACAAGACAAGTTCAACAAGTCAGATACCACTGTGGCTAGGACTCCAGTGGATTTGAGTCTCCACTTATCCAAGAACACTGGTGATGGTGTATCACAGTTAGAACATTCTCGGATAATTGGGAGTTTAATGTATTTAATGACTTGTACGAGATCGGATATAGCATACTCAGTTAGCAGATTGAGTCGCTACACGAGTAACCTAGGTGCTGTCCACTGGAAAGCCATTTTTAGGATGCTACATTATTTAAGGCACACTCGTGATTTTGGACTGCACTATTCTAGATACCCTGCAGTAATCGAAGGGTATGCTGATGTAAATTGGATATCACATATGTCAGATACCAAGTTTACTAGTGGATATGTCTTCACTCTTGGTGGTGCAACTGTCTCTTAGAAATCGTCCAAACAAACTTGTATCGCGAGATCTACAATGGAATTAGAGTTCATCGCTTTGGACAAAGCAACTCGAGAAGCAGAGTGGCTTCGCCTGTTTGTTGAGGATATTCCAAGATGGTCAAAGCCTATGCCTGCAATTTGTGTTTATTGCGATAATCAATCAACAATTGACAGGGCACAGAGCAATATGTATAATGGTAAGTCTCGCCATATTCGAAGACGACACAATACCATTCGACAACTACTCTCACAAGGTATTATCACTTTGGACTACGTGAAGTCAAAGGATAATATTGCGGATCCGCTAACCAAAGGGCTAACTCGAGAGCTAGTTGTAAAAGCATCGAGGGGAATGGGCTTGTAGCCTACGACATTGAAAGGTATCATCGTGGAAACCCAACCTAGTTGAATGGAGATCCCAGGATCTAGGTTCAAAGGGACAACTAAAACGTGTATGTCTGTGTAGATCACTGAGAATGTTCTCCTTCTGCTCATTCCTATGGTGCTCACAGTGATTGGAATGCAGGTTAAGCTATGCTTTTAATGACCATTAAGCATTGTTGTAAAAAATTGAGTTAAGAGGTCACCTATGTAAGTATGAAGTGAGGCCGCTTCTATAAAGATTGACAATGCTACATCCTTGAAAAAATACTTACAGAACCAGGCGACGTGTTCATGGCCAAAACGAACACAACAGTAAGAACTATGCTGTGACTAGAATGGTCCTGTGTGATATCTATTGTCTTGGTTTATACTAATGGCGAAACAGTTCAAGGCATCAGGTCCACTGGTTTGCTAGTAATTCCCGATAGGTTTCACAAGGGAAGGTTCAAAGCTAAATGCTATCTTATATAGGATTGATTCGTTTTACTCTCTCTTTCCTCTTGAGTCTTAGTTTCCATTTTTCATTCATGTGGGGGATTGTTAGATTTGAATGAAAAATATTGAATAGAAGTAAAAAAAAATATTGAATAGAAGTCTCTTCATATGTTGTAACTCAAGTAACTCAAGTCCCTTCATATTTTTAACTCCTTTTATCAATGAATGGTTTAACTCCTTGATTAATGAGCTAGCTTTTCCTCCAATGGTATGAATAGGAGTCTCTCTAGGTTGGAAAATCACAAGTGAAATGCAAGTTTCTTCCTCTAAGCAACAATCTTCTTTTTCTCACTTTCAATTTCTTCCTTATGCTTATAATTTCTTTGTGAGATAGAGTATATCACAGCTAGTTCGCAAGCGGTTAACGTAGTGCAGCGTGAACCGACAACCGATTGTATCCTGGGAATTTAACACTGATCAAAACCTCTTGCACTCCGGTGAGGCGACGAATTCGATTTAAAGAAATTGTGAATACACAAGCCTTTGGTTTGATTTGATTTTCTAATATTTACCTACATGAATATGTTTTCAGGTGACCTGTCACATATCTCCTTGACCTGTCTCGACCAATAGGCCAGTCTCAACTCTCAAGATGGGCTGGACAAGCCTACGGCTGAATTTTTGGATTATACTTGATCCATTCAAATTTTATCTGCATTTTTCATTGGTGTGGGCCGGAGCTTGACTCAATAGTCAGCAGGCTGGTCCAACACCGAACCTTTTTTAGTATCCTGGCATCTCATTGACATGGAATGCATCAAATTCCTATGTACAAAGATTGAAAAAACAAGATTCCTATGTTGATGGTCCTATCTGAGATGCCCAGATTTTTTATTCTCCGAATAATAAAATCCCTGATCAACGTTGGAGGAGAGGGAAAAGCATGCAAGATGAAGAAAAGTACACAGAAGTTTTCTACTTCGTGTTGGAATCTGCAACTGAAGAAAACATTGCATATGTTCTTAGACAAGTGAAAGTGTACTATAATGGAATTTGATAAAAGTCTTATTCGAAGAGTAATAATATGAGAGAGATGCATTCTTAAAAGGAACTCGAGGTTCAATACAATTATCTAGTATTGATCGCTAAAAGAATCTTTTTATTTTAATAAATAATTGAATCCATCAAGTATATCTTCCGTTTGGTTAGAATTTATAAATAAATAAAAATGAGTGATGAATATTATTAGTGATTTCATTGAAAATGAAATTTAACCATTTAAAAATTAGTCAAACGGATGCAAGTAGATTTTAGAAAAAAAAGAAAAAAGAAGAAAAAAATATGTGAATACAAAATCATGCATGGTTGCTTCTCGTTCAAAGCTTTGTTCCGTAACTTTCTCGATTTGCACAACTTGCGATGATCACTATTGTGCAGATGATTCGTTGTACAGTTCTACTAGATTTTGAACTTGGTCTAGTTCAAGAATTTTCAAAAGTACTAGTCTATGCTACACGTGATGCACGAGCTATGCATGAATTATAGTTTGGTTAGCATATGTATTGAATATGTTTGAAAATATATGGGAAAATGGAATTATTGGTAAGGAACTAACCAGTTATACGAGTCGATCACTCGTCTTTCTTCCTCAAAATGTCATTTGTCTACCAAAAATTGCAGAATCAATAAAATTCATTAATAATGAGAATTCAAGCCATAGTTAGTCAAAGAAATACTCCACTGGGTAAAAACATTCCAAGCAAAAAAAGCTAGCACCATAGCAGTACATCCTTCAACTAATTATAGTAGATATAAATGTATTATTGTACAGTAAAGAAATAATTCAAGGTAAAGCAGAAATTAGAACCTGAAAATCCCAAAAGTCTAAAACAGTAGGTATCCCAAGATCCTGTGGTCCGGGGTGAGTTCCTCTCTCTTTCTTTCTTTGAGCCTCCGTAATTACGGAGGCATAAATTTCATTTTTTTCTTTTTTTTTTCCTTCACTGGCTCTCAGTACAACAATTTAATTTCATTTAATCAACTTAGTTTCTTTAATAGACGTGATTCCTAAAATAAATACATAAAATATAGATCAATATATATATATATATATATATATATATACACTTTTGTTTTTGGGAGGAGTAAGATCAGGTTTTTTCGGTAACATATTATCCATTTCTACAACCCGTGTTAATCTATTCTACTATTTCTACACCCAATTCTATTTAGTCTCTTATTTACCAACCTATTCCATCCACATTTCAATTATTCCCAAATATCTAAAATTAAACAATACAACATCATTCTTTCATTGGAACTCCTTAATTGAAATATAATGTTTATAAGAAATTTGCACACACATTACGCCAATAAATACATTATTCCACCAAAATATTTGTTTTTTATTCACTTATACAGAAACCGCCATATGCGTATATTTCATTTTATTTTTTTTATATTTTGATACGGATCCATTGCATACCACCAAAATATATATATATATTAGCAGCAAAAATTCAAAATGAAACCAATTCACACAAAACGCAAACAAAAAAAAAAAAAATTAATCAATCTCCGTTAAATGAAATTTAGTTGCAGAACGTCCACAAATTTCAATAAAAACAAGAATAAGAACTAAAATTCAAAACAATCAGACCTCAATCAGTCCATACAAAATATACAACAAACAATCCTAGTTCACTCCAGAGTTTGTGTACAACAAATCAACATCAACATCAACATCGAAGTTCAACACTGTACAAGAAAAATAAAAAAGTCAAATCACATGAAAGTAGATTTCCCTCTCAGAAATCACCACAGGAAGAACCTTTAGATATTACTGCTACCACGAACTAAAGAGAAACCCAACTTGTAATGAAAACATTCTCCACCACTATCTGCAAACTACAATAAGGGCAGCAGAAATAACGTTATTCTATCTAGTAGGAGCAAAAAAAAAACATATGTGTCAACGATCGAACAAACAGAGAGAACAAATACAATAAGCGCAACGGACGGAAAAAAGTTTTACAGAAATCGCAAAAGAATTTTCGAACCGTAGGATGCCTCATGATCACGAAAGAAAAGAACTTTCAAACCCAAAATATAAAATTAACCAACCGAAGAACACGAACACAAAAGTCTACAACATATTGGAAGCCCCACAAAAATCAACTTGAAAAAATAATACAAACTATAAGTGAGGAAAAAGAAAAAACTAACTTATTAGAAAAAAGCAGCCCGAAATCACCAAAATCCTAGCATTGGATACCAAGCAAACAGCTGAAAAATAAATATATAACAGATTAGTCCATACGTAAAAAAAAATATAATAGAAACAAAAATAGTATACATACATAGAGAAAAAAAGACCCAATGAAACTCAAAGAGAAGGAGTTAGGACTAATTTACATGGTAAAATGGAGAGAACAGATAGTAGCGTGTGAAAATGGAGAAGAAAAAAAAGATTCACCTAAATTGAGGACAAGTGGATGCATCATTGTAGCCTGCACGATTTTTATTTATTTATTTTTTTTTTTTGTAGACAGCGTCGTTTTTGCTCGAGAGATGAAAAAAAATTGCTACAGTGCGTGAAATGAAAGAATCTACTTTTCTTTCTATAGTAACGAACATTGCCATTTTTATATAGTAGTAAAAAACACTTTTTTGAAATGACAAACAATTTGTATTCAAGAGAGAGCCAACACATTCGGCTTTAGCGAACTAGTGACAGATAAAAAGACAGGTGACATGGCGTCAGTCGAGTTTATAACTTAAATCATAGTTCCTAACCCATATCAACTAAACCAAAAAGCTATACCTCTTTAATCAAGAATTTAGATTTTTCACAATACTAACTTCATAATTAACAACTCCACTTTTTAGTATAGCATACTTTAAATCTATATAAACCCATTTACGATCCAATCTTTATCCATCCAACTATCTTTATAATTCATACTTTCCCTTCTCTTATACTTGTTCATATCGTAAAATGGCTAAACCAATTATTTGCTTATTTTTGCTAGCCATCACTTTTGGAAATGCCAATGCAGCAAGAATCCTTGATGAAGTAACTCCACAAATCCCACTCCCTGCACCCAACGTGCCTCAACCATCTTATCCAACGGAGCTCGATAATCCCGATATAGTACCACCACTCGTAGCGGCTCCTGCCACCTCCACCACTGTTAGCCCTTCCCTCCCTATAGAACCAGCGGCGCCTGTTATCCCACCTGTGCAAGATGTGCCCGATACTGAGGTTGCACCAATAGCTACTACCACTGCCACCACGTCCCCTAGCGGGATCACTGCCACCACCAACACCGCTGTTAGCCCTTCTATCCCTACAGAACCAGCTACTCCTGATATCTCACCTGTGCAAGATGTGCCCGATACTGAGCATGCGCCAGTAGCTGCTACCCGTGCCACCGCATCCCCTAGCGGGACCGCCACCACAGCTGCCACCACGACTGCCACTGGTGCAACCGTGGCAAATCCTATTCCAGATCACTCCACGTTGTCCTTCTTCATGCATGATATCCTCGGAGGCTCACATCCTTCCGGCAGGGTAGTAACCGGAATCGTGGCCAATTCCGATGCCAATAGCCTCCCATTCTCAAAGCCAAACAACCAAATCTTCCCCATCAATGGTGGCGTTCCACTCAACACCATCAATGGCGTAGTCAACAACAACAACTACCCCTTCCTCGTCGGCCTAAATGGCTCACCAACCAACTCCAACTTCCAGAACAGCGGCAACAACGACATCGTTAACGGTGGAAACAACCAAGCATTCGTCACAGCTGGGCAACTTCCGGCCGGCCTAACGCTCCAACAGCTCATGTTTGGCTCCGTCACCGTTGTTGATAACGAGATAACAGAAGGACACGAATTGGGTTCAGCAGTTCTTGGAAAAGCTCAAGGATTTTACTTAGCAAGTTCTTCAGATGGCAGTACCCACACTCTTGCATTGACAGCATTATTTCACGGTGGTGAGCATGAAATAGATGACACCATTAGTTTCTTTGGCATCCACAGGACAGCTACCCCAATTTCTCACATTGCTATTGTTGGCGGAACTGGAAAGTGTGAGAATGCAAAAGGTTATGCCACCATTGAAACTCTTCCCCATGTGGACCAGCATACTACTGATGGAGTCGAAACTATTACACATTTCACTGTTTATCTTACTCCCTAGAGGATTTGCATTACGATATTTATCGAGTTATTCAAGTCATGTTGGGTTAATTTAGATGATGATGATGTAAAATATCGTTTAATTAATGTTGTGAGTTCTTAATCATCCTAGGTGCCTTAAAACTTGAATTATAGTTATGTATTAAGACTGGACGAGAAGCAAGTTACCATTCCATTTTTGATGATGTGCCAATGCGGCACTGTAAAATCTGGATACAGCCCGGCAAAATGGCTAGCAAAGGGCTACTCTGAATCAACTTCATATAATTTGGGCAGTTGGTGGAAATTTATAAAGTAATGTAATTTACATAAAAAAAATTAAGAGCTTCACCAGACATGCTTTCTTGGATCTGCTCCTATCTTGTGGTATCCTGATAAGGCGTCATTAGGTTTAGTGCTGGACATAATGTGTAACAGATGCTCGCAAGCCGAAGAGAACAATCTCCAAGGCATCTTAACATGCCAAGCAGTCACTTTTTGTGATAACATCGAAAATATATATTTGACCTCGAATACTACTCTACATTTGAAAGTTATCTCTTGAGACTCAAATTTTTGGGTCAAATCGTCTTTTATAGATGGAAGTTATCTCTTGAAAATTTCTGATATGACAGCCGGAGGGATACTTGACCCATTGCCATTCGTAGTAGGATTTTTCTACTTGTCAATTGACACCCGGTGTACAAATCCCTCCTTTGTGAGGGGTCACACAATCAACCTTGATGTACAAGTAGAAAAACCATTCGTAGTAAAGATGTAAATTTGTGTCAATAATTAAAAAATGGTGGCCTTTTTTACAATCATAATATTTGCCATTATAAAACTCAGAAAATTAGCTACTTAGGTTACTGTAACCCCCCCGCCCCTCTCTCTCTCTCTCCCCGGCGGGCTTCAGTACCTGCAGAACCCCCAATAAGGTAAAGGTAAAATCATTCCTCTCTTTTTCGTCAAATTAAAATAATGCATGTATTTTTAAGGAAATATTGGGGTCTAGAAATTATTATTATTATTATTTTATCATAGTCTAGAAATGTTTTATGTTTACAGATGTTTGATCTTTTGTTAATTTTCTTGTGTTTAAATTACAAATTGGTAATGATTCATTGTTTGTCATTATTGACTTGCACAGGAAAGAGAGAGAGAGAGAGAGTTCCCAATGGGTTTTGATGCATTACGTGTAAATTGTGGTTTTTCTCATGTAGTTTATCAAAACTGCTGAAAATATTGTTGGACTTGGAAAATTTTTGAGGTATTCATGATTTTCTTGTTATTTAATCATTTGTATTGAGAATATAATACTCCCTCTGCCCCATTTATATAGGTTATTTTGTTTTTTACATGAATTAAAAAATCTTATTTAGTTCCTGTTTGATGAGGATTAAAATCAGATTTTTAGTTGATTTTGATAAAAGTTGTTGAAATATGTGGTTGAAAAGTTGTGGGTTTCATAAAATGTATGGTTAAAATTAATTGTTGATTTGACTTGAGTTAAAATCTAAATTTTTTCACGGGGTTACTAAACTTTAAAAATCATTCAAGTCATCATTGAACTTTGCAAAAAAAAATTCATGGGGTCACTGAATTTTAAAAGTCACTCAAATCATCACTAAACCTTGCAAAAGGTTTCCATGAAGTCATTGAACTTTAAAAATCATCTCATTCGCCACTAAACTTTGCAAATAACTTTCAGGGGATCATTAAATTGTGCAAAAGATTTCTCAGCATTCACTAATTTATTGATATCTTAGGAAATCTTTTGCAAAGTTTAGTGATTGACGCCTGGTAGGATAGTGATTATCCTATTGGCTTGTTGTAGCAGATGATTCGCAAGAAAAGAATGACAGAAAATACCCAAAAATCAGAGAAAATACTCTGAATTCAACTCAATATTATTAATAATACAACATCCTCAAAACTAACCCACAAGCCGGGTTAAATAGCTGCTAAATATGAAATTATGGGAAAATTACCAAAAATGGCAAAATCCCAAAATTATACCAAAATAAAATATTAAGTAAAAGAAGTAAGTTGCCAAAAATTTGGCTCAATTCGGGTTTTCTAACATATGGAAAAAAGAAAACGAAATATTACTATAAATAGTAAAAAATGACTTAAAATTGAATTTTGGAAAGGAAAACAGTGAATTTTGGGCTTGAAATTGACGTCCACCGAGCATAGCTGGGTGGCCACGACGTGCGCGCCGAAGAGAGCTTTCCGGATTGGGGTCATAATAGCGATTCCAATAATCGTAGCCAAAGTTATGGCCAAATTACCAAAGACGCGTCAAATTCTCCCAATTAAGGAAATAATGGTGATTCACTTTCCATCTTTGCGCTGATCCGCCATCTCATGGTATCTCAGCGCCATCATCGTGCTATCTGACAAATCAGCATCACTCGACTCGGATCCTCCTACATCAGTGATCCTGTGGAAACTTTTGTAAAGTTTAGCGGATGAATGTGATGATTTTTAAAGATTAGTGACCTTATGAAAATTTTTTGCGAAGTTTAGTGATTTTTAAATCTCAGTAACTCCATGAAATTTTTTTGCTAAGTTCAATAATGACTTGAATGGTTTTTAAAATTCAGTAACCCGTGGAAAAAATTAGATTTTAAAACTCAGTGGTATCGTGGAAACCTTTTACAAAATTCAGTGACCATTTGGGTTATTATCTTCTTTCTTGTTCCCTTTTCAATTGTTCATTGTCAAATTGTACGTTTTAGATGGCCTTTTCACTAAGATGGATCTTGTTCACAGTTAATGGTGTTAATGGGGAATTGATGTCTTTCTAATTTCTAAGCCAGTTCAAGTATACAGAAATATTGTCCAAATGTGACGACCACCCAGGTTAATCTTACAATTATGTGCAACACTGCTCTTGAATGTCCATTTATAATGCTTGCATATGTTTTTTGTCATGAATAATGTTATTTGTATATAATTGTATACAGATTGGTGACATATTGATGATGTGGAATGAGGAAGAGAGAGAGAGGAACAAGAGAGAATGAAATAAAATGAAGTCAGTTAATATTATCCATCTCATTAAACTGTAAAGTTATGAACAATATGTATAATATTATGTACAAGTAACATTATTCTATTGTCAAAGGCGAAAACTATGATAACATAATATATCAAAATGTTTGCATGAGATGAGTACTATGTTAAATGCAAAGTGCTGGTTAACATACGGTATTAGATGATACTGGTCAAATTTTAGCTTCATTTTATTTCTTCATATTGTTTAGTGCGGTCCATCCACCATATTAAACATGCCATAAGTTATATTGAAATGCTTGCACGATAGTACGTTGAGATACGAAAGGTTAATTATTTTGTATTTGTCTACGCAGGTCGAGAGATCTCCAGCAGAATTGCAGCAAAGTGATGGATGCATATGCTAAATGCCTGTATTACCACACTAATGAGTTTGAAAAAGCATGACCCATTTGATTATTGGAAAATTCTCATCACATAAGAATTCCAAATACTCACATGGGAAGTGGTTCAATGTGAGTAAAATAATCCAAAAAATTACCCCCCCCACCTCAGACTGTGTGTATTCTATAAAGGTTATGTAAAAAAAAAATTCTGTACGTTTAACAACTCTCTTGATTATTTAACTACTAGATTGTTCTGCTGAACGTACTTTCGATCGATCAACTTCTAAGATTCTTTGTTGATGACATCCATTCTCGAATATTAAGGATTTCGAATCTTCTTATCTAAATTAACCTTTTTTAGTTGGGTTATAAGTAGTGCAAGTCGCTCAAGTTATAGCAAAGTTTCATCTCAAGTCTACGAACTTTTAATTTGCATCAAAGTATTCACCAAAATTTGCTTTTTGTTTCAGTTTTGATCACTCGTGAATTTTGAGTGGTTCAGAAATGAAATAAATAATCAACTTATTAACGAAACGTCTACTAACAATCATTAATACAATTTTATTAAGAAAGGTAATGGATTTAAGGTTCACCTCCCATTACAATGCAAAGGATTCTTCCCCTCTTAGTGTAAACTATGAAATAACGTGGAACTTTCCGCCTCTTTGTCCCTACGTTTTCAAGTTTCTACTATCAATAGATGGGGTAGGGATCAAAGCCAAACGCCCCCACCAGGAATAAGTAATAAGAAAGAAAATTATAATCCAACTTAGGAATAATTGTTGGTATCTGACAACTTTTAATCAAATGTCATGTTCTCTGCCTCTTCCCGCAAGGAATCAAACAGCACGGTCGAAAGATAACGTTCCCCAAAGCTCGGAAAAACGACCTGTATAGGAAGGAAGGAGGAATAGCACACTTCACTCTGTACCAAAATAGAGATACTAAATAACATGTTTAGTGCCTGTTTGATTCCTTTTTTGGCTAAAAATGCATTTTGGAGTAGTAGATTGATAGAGAACGTGTGGTTAAAAAATAAAAAAAGTTTCGGATTCGCGTGTAATATTATCATATTGAAAAATATATGATTGAAAAAAAGAGAAGAGAAAAATGCATTTTGGAAATATTGAAGATCAAACAAGGGCTTAACATCTATATATAGGCAAGAAAATTTATCAGTAAGACGAAATAAAACCAACTTACAACAATGAGTTTTCCAGCATTTTCGACCCTCTTTGCTAATGTAACTGCAGCTGCTGCTGCTGCACCAGATGAAATACCCACCTGTAATTGTTTCAATTATCAATTATAAGTAAAAAATGGTTACCAACTACATGAATGAGATGTGATCTCCCATAGAAGCTGCTCAACAAATCCATTAAACGAGTCTCGACTAACAGTTAACATTACCAGCAAGCCTTCCTTCAATGCAAGACATTTTGTCATTTCAACGGCTTCTTCACTAGTAACCTACAAATAAGTAAAGCTGCAGACATTAGACACCTCACTTGGGACGGATAATTAAAGCTACGAGGGCATATGTATCCCTACTAATTACGGTTTTGAATGAATCAACATTTACACAATCTATTAAACAGGTATAAATGAAAATATAGTTAGAATATATCCTATTATTAACAAAGGCATATTTGATTCTTAGTTCCCATATCTTCATTGGCTAGATCAGTTTATCACATAAAGGAACATTTTTAAGACGTTGGGATTTAATTGATTAAAATCCGAAATTCTCATAACTTGTACCTAAATATTTTGCCAATATAAATACTACACTAAAAAGAAAATATTAAGAGATTCTGAGTCAATTATAAAGGAAAATGCACCATTTTGATGCTGTCCGTTAGTGCATTGCCAAATCGAGACAAACTCTGAACGCTAGATACGATTTCAAAATATCTGGGGTCGCTGGCTATAAGCTTCTTCGTCTGGAAGGATATAGCCTGAATCATTAGCTAAGGCCCTAAATGGTCGCTCACGAGGATACCATTACCACAATTTAAAGAAATGAACGAACCCAAGAAATCTTCTATGTATTGAAGAGACTAACGTGAAAATTTCTATAAATTAAAGAGAACCACTGAAAAGAGCACAAATTCAAAGCTGCTAAACAAGCAACTCTGATGGACCCACCAGAAGAAGTCAGTAATGTAATCCTATGGGGTTGGACTTGACTTTGTTGTTCACATGACATAACATAGACGTTTGCTCCATTACTAATGTAATCTTAATTATGACCTATCTGTGAATCCATAACTGCAAAAAAAAAAAAAATATCATACTGCTGAACAAAAATGAAATTTGTTAAATGAGCACTCATGATACTTAGTTAAAGCTAGAAGAATAGGAGTGGCTCTACTGTTATTTGGAAGATAGAGGACAATAGCAAAAACCTATTTGCATTAAAATACCCAATAGTCTTCCAATGTATCATTTCTGGGTTGTTCCTAACATTGGGTTAATATACCTTCACTTTCTTCTTTTCTTTTCACTGCCTATTGATGTTACATAGGAGCTATTTTTATCCTCTCATTTTAGTCAGGTTCTCAGTATCATTCAGTAGTTTTAATGTTATAAACTAAAACCGTACATTGTGAAGAAGCACTGCGTTTCAACTGAACTAAATGCTTGATGGTAAGATGTATGCTTACTTGAATTACTTCATCAAGAATGTTGACATCCAGAACAGGAGGAATGAAACCAGCACCAATGCCTTGGATCTTATGTGGTCCTTTTAAAATCAACTCATGTAAATTAGCCACAAGTTAGTATCTTCATGCTCGTTTAAAAAACTAAATAAAAAATAACTTCCGCATAATTTGAGTTTTGAAGCAGTTTTTGAGATTATATTACAAGATAGATCCAGAGTTAAAAGAGATATACCCCCAAGGAAAATCAATGATTACTATGTTCTTCGTTACATTCCTATTTCATCATCATTACTCCATATACTATTGTCAATAAATTTCACAAAATTGAGCCAATAACCATCGTAGAAATATTTCTATTTACTAATATTTATTTGGTCAAAAAGGATAAAGTGGAATAGATAGTCAAAATGTCAGATAGACAATCCTTTCTAAGAAAGCTCTGGGTACCAGAAAATCACTTAACAATAGCTTAAATGCTATGTCTAAAAAGAATTCCTCCAGTTCGCTGTCAGCAAGCTTTACCAGGGAAAACAACTGCTAGATTAAAAATCGAACAAGTCTTTAAAGATAATTCATGCTGAAATATATGGAATCACCTGGTTTTCCACCATTTAAAATTGCACTTTCGGCAGGTTCTATACCATATACCTGTTAGGCGATGCAATAGGAAAAAGGGAAAATCAAAGAAACGGAAAAAGAGAGTATATAGAATAGATCAAACAAAATTAACAAATCAAGAATGGAAAAAATAATAATAATAATAATAAATAAGAGAAGGATATCTCTGTTTCTCTCACAAAAGTAGCCAGACCTTTATCTTTGGATTCTTCTCCTTGAGGAACTTCCCTACACCAGTGACTGTTCCTCCCGTCCCAATTCCAGCAACAAATGCATCCACTTTACCTTCAGAACCCTCCCATATTTCTGGTCCAGTAGTTTGATAGTGAATCTACACATAGAGCTCAACCTGATGAATAGAATAGCACCGCAACAATCTACAATTTATTTATGTAAAGGTACCTCCGGATTGGCAGGATTCTCAAATTGTTTAAGAAAAAAACTATTGGGCGTCTTTTCCACTATCTCTAGAGCCTTCTGAAGAATAAAATCTATGCCCTTGGCTGCATCTACAATGCACAAATCAGCTCCAAATGCTAGGAGAATAATCCTTCTCTCGAGACTATATGTATGTGGCATAACTACAATGAGTTTATAGCCCTTAGCTGCAGCAATGCACGCAAGACCGATGCCTGTATTACCACTGGTGACTTCAACGAGGACCGTCTTGAATTACCATATTCCGGTTTATTCAAAAAAGAAAATATCAGTATAAATTACTTCGATTACAACAATCAGGCTATCAAATAAGCATCTTTGGCAAGAACCCCTAAGTTAATCATGAAATACTGCAATCCACCTATAAAACTAACCTTCCCAGGGGAAATTTGACCCTTTTCTTCGGCATCTTTGATCATGCTATATGCAATCCTGTATTGAAATATTTGCCGAATATATCAATTTCAGAGTCGCCATTGACAACATCAAAACTATAATATGTCCCCAAGAAAGACAAATTAGTTCCAAAGAGAGCAAACAAGATCTGATGATGGAAACCTGTCTTTCACACTTGAGCAGGGTTCCATCGTCTCCAGTTTTGCAGCAACACGAGCGACGCAACCATCTACAACGTTGTTCAGATAAACCATTGGGGTGTTACCTATTAGCTGAAATAAAAAATAATGATAATAAATTAACATACATGAACTGGCCGAATTTTAAAGGAAAATAAGGAGTAAGCTGGTTTTAAGAGATTATATTACTTCAGTCACATCTTTCGCAATTTCACACTTCTCTTCCATATTCACTTTCCAGATCACTGCAAGAATTTTGAACAATCAGTGGAGGAGAGAAAGCTTCAAGAAAATGAGTAGACAAGTAAATTATATAAAACAATAACATTTATTTGGTGTTTTAAGGAATCAAAATACAGAGATTTATTTTAACAGTTATAGCATTTCCTTTGCCCACATAAGACAAAAATTATGAGAATAATTCCTTAAAATTTGACAAAAACGGACAAACGGGAGCAGGAACAAAACGTACTAAACTTGAGAGAAAATGACTCAAATAACTTTATGGGCCTAATTCATTTTTCATAAAACAAATATCTACCACCACAAAACAACTTCTTTCACTACAAAGACGGAATATTTCAAAACTTTCCCATTTCTTATAAACTGGAAGAACTAAAGCGTTTTCTAAGCAATAATTCAAGAAAATAGCATACCTTATGAATGATATTTTAGAGATTTCGGGCTGCGATGCAAATCGTATAAATTGACTGCCCAATAAAAGGGAATTTGTGTACGATAAAGTTTGCTGCAGATAAGATAAACAGAGTCAACAACTGCTCCACAATATTTTTATTACATGTCTATTCGGATAACTACTAGGTAAATTTTTTATTAAAAACAAGTTTACTTACGTAAGTTGACTTGTTAAATTTGGAGGGAAAGGCCTAATAATCAATTTACATAAAGCAGGCCGCGGCCGGCTGTAGTATAAGGAGGGAAATTGCAGCAGGCAGCAGCCAGAAAACAAGAAAATAAAGAGAGGAGTCTCACTATCCTTGATTTTCTTGCCAAAACTTGTTTAACTTTTCTTGTTTCCCAACTTTTTCCTCGGTTGCTTGGCTCTTGAAAGATTACTCTTGAACCGTATATGTTCAAAATTAGCTCTCAATGGACTCTTTTTAACCCTATCGACGCGAAACTATTTTTTTCATCTTTGCTTTATTAATTCCATTTTCGTGTTTTCAATGAATAATGACATAAGCCCTTATTCTAACCTTATTATTTTACAAAATATGTGTTTGATTGACATGAAAAATATTACTTAGAAAAGAAAATATTTTCCATCTTTTGTGGAAAATAAAAACCACTTCTACTTAAGGAAAATGTTTTCCTTAAAAATAAGAAAAATTAGGCATATTTTCAAAAGTTGGAAAACGTTTTCCATGGAAAAAAATAGCAATCAAACACTCTAAGTAGGAATTTGGGTGAAAAACTAATATTTTCCATGGAAAATAAATATAATCAAACACACCCAAGTGAATCTATTTTAATATTTGCTCCGAAGTCCTTTAAAATTGAAAATATAGACAAGAGGGATGTTACAGTTAGCAGCCAAAGTTTATATGTAAAGCCACTATAAAATAAGGGAACGATATATAACTTTTATACATGGGAATCACATTTTAAAATTAACAAACTTGTTAAATTATTTCAAAATAGAAGTGTTAATTCCAATTAATAATATATATAATATGCAATTAATATATATATGCACACACAGAGACTTGTCATATATTATATCTTACCCGGACCTATCCCACCCCTGAAATCTCCAAAAATTCACATCTCTTTGCACCCTCACCCCGATGGACCCAACCCCACGCCATCTCATAGTAGCAAACTCTAAAAATTAAAACATTTCCTCTCTCTTCAGAAGTTCTCTTTCTATATATTAGTATATATCACGCGCGTTGCACGAATTTTGTATTTATTGTATTTTTATTAGTGTATAAATTATAATTTTTTTTTGGAAAGTTTTTGAAACAATATTTAAAAATATTTTCATGATATAAGAAAATAATTGCAAATTATTTTTACAATTGCATAACAATATGTTATTTAGAAAAATATGTTTTTATATTTCATGCTTGAATAAGAAATATACAAATTCTTTTGCTTGTATTTTTTGATAGTGTTGATATGATTGAATAGAACGTGAAGATTATATTTCTAAATTTTGTGTAATTCAATATTATAAAAAAAAACTCTCCGCACAATGCGGAAAGATGACAAACCAACTCTCCGCATAGTACAGAGAAAAAAACTCTCCGTATTGACGGAGAGTGGTTTTCAAATTCCTTAATTACAAGTCAAATTTCAAGACTGTAAATTTTTCGTATATACAACGAAATAGAGTCGAAAAACATGGCTCAAATCAATTATGTCTTCTTTAAATTCCAGTCATAGCTCAATTTCTGAGCATGTAAATCATATTTACGGTATTGGAAAGGAGCTTTCTCGTGATTCATACAATGAAAGAATATGTGAGTTGTGCAAAGAATGAGATATTGATAGTACCATAGCATTGCTTTCACAAATGGAAGCTCTAGGGTACCACCCAAATTAAATATCTTACACTTGCTTAATAACAGTTTTTGAACATTAGAAGCGGATACAATTTTCAATGAAATTATACTTTCTGGTTGTAGGCCAGGAGTTAAAGTATTCAATGCATTGCTCAAAAGTTGTTTGAGAAAATGCCTCTTGAAACTTGCAGATAAAGTCTCGAGAGTTTTTATTTTTCTCTTCACACTGTGCGGAGAAATAGTTTGTCATCTCTCCGCACTTTGCGAAATATTTTTTTTGCTCATGTGCAGAGATTTTTTTTTTGTCTCATGGAGTTTATATATACTAAAATTATTATTATTTTTTTAATATTGTTGGCATGATGCGTGTGTGGGAGAATATTTGTCAATCACCATAAACAAAATTCTTCACAAAATGTAAAATATAAAATGCATAATAAATCTTCTTATTATGCTAATAAAATTACAATAATTTTTTTTTTACAAATAACATAAAAAATCATTTTTATCTTCAACAAAAAACACATTTAAAAATTAGCAATTTCTTAACCATTTTTTTTTAATTCTCAAAAATACAACATATAAAAAAGGAAACAATATTAAATTACAATATTTAATACTTAAGAAATTCAATATTAAATAATTTATATATATTTATAACAAATTATAAATACATATATGCAACTTACCATTTATACAGCTTGCCGTATATGCTGCCTACCGTATTTGCAGTTTACCGTCTTTGCAAACAACTTACGTATTTGCACCTTACTGTGTTTGCAGTCTACCGTATATGCTGCCTATCGTTTATGCAACTTACCGTATTTGCAGCTTACTGTATTTTTATGTACCGATTTTTGCACTTACAAATACCAAAAATGTAGAACACCATACATTCACTTACCAAACCAAATTTCAAAAAAAAAAAATTTCAAAATTTTATTTTTTCAACATAAGCATAAAATAAATATTAAATATATATGAAGCGCAAAATATAAATACATATGAATATTGTGCTCAACCTTCAATTTTTCAATATTGAATTACATAAAATTTAGAAATATAATTTTCACATTCAACTCAATCATATCAACACTATCAAAGAATACAAGCAAAATAATTTATATAATCTCGTATATTTCTTATTCAAGTATGAAATATACAAGTATATTTTTTTTAGATGACAGAATACTGTTATGCAATTGTAAAAATAATTTGCAATTATTTTCTTATATCATGGAAATATTTCTAGATATTACTTCAAAAACTTTTCAAAAAACTAAAATTCATACACTAATAAAAATACGATAAATGCAAAATTCGTGCAAAGCACGTGACAGTCACTGTGCAGAGAGAGTTTTTTTTTTTTTTTTTAACTTTGCATTGTATGGAGAGTTTGCCAACTCTCTGCATTGTGCGAAGTTTTTTTATTTTTATTTTTGTTACTCCGCACTGTACGGAGAGTCCGCACTTTGTGAGGACAGTGTCCGCACAGATTGTGCGAACTATTCGCACAGAATGTTAGGGCTGGGCAAATTTCCTGAACCGAACCGATCGAACCGAACTGAACCGAACTCGATGGTTCTTGTCAAATTAAATACCCGAACGGGTATCTGAATTGAGAACCGATGGGTACGGTTCGGTTCTTAGTTCTAGACCAAAAACCGAATAAGAACTGAATCTTTCTAATTTTTTTTATTTAAATAAATCAAATTATTTTAATTTTAATTTTTTCTAAACAAATTAACAAATTCTAAATCCAAATTTTTGGCCCAATTACCCATTTTATTGTTTCATTTCTTAGCCCAACAAGATCCAATCCACTAAATAACCCTAAACAACTACACTAAAGTGCATATAGCTGTCTCAACTCTCGCACTCACTCTCGTAGCCTCGCTGACATTCCAAAACCTATATAATCGTCGGCCGATGCTGTGACCTCCGCCGATCGAAACTTTAGTCGTAGCAATCATTTGAACAAAATAGTCTACTAGTCTCTGACATTCCAAAATCATTGAATGTGTCATTAGTTGTATTTATATAATGTTGTTATAAATGTTAAAAAATTTAATTATAGTACAGAACTGAACGGAACCGAACCAAACCGAACCGAATCTGAACGGTTCCATAATTATATTTGGACCCGACGATTCCATTTATTAGATACCCTAAAATTTTGGTTCGATTCAGTTCTCTTTAGAACCGAACCGAACCGACCTACGCCTACCTCTACAGAATGTCATCTCTCCGCACTGTGTAGAGAGATTTTTTTTTACTTCGCACTGTACAGAGAGTTTGTTAACTCTCCGCACATGGTTTCCTATCTCTCCGCACTATGCGGAGAGTTTTTTTCTTCCTTTTTTACTCCACACATGGTTTGCCATCTCTCCGCACTGTACGTAGAGTTTATTTATTTATTTATTTTTTAAAGTTCATGTGTGAAGAGTTTTATTTTTTTTGCTCATGGTAGTTTATATTTACTAAAATTATTATTATTTTTTTAATACTAGTGACATGATGGGTGGAAGAACATTTGTTTGATATAATTATTTTTTTAATGTTAGTGGCATGATGTGTGGAAGAACATTTGTTTGACGTAAACAAAATGAAAAATAAAAAATGACATCATGCATAATGAAATTGGATTAATTTACTATTGCATCAATAGTAGACATTCCTTCCCCTTTTTATAAGAAGTTAGATATATTTATAGATACAAATAACTTTACAGGTGGGGGTGATGATGAGGTGGCATTGTGTTTAGAAAATAGATTTGCGTGATGGCAATGATAATGATTGTAGGTGATGAATGTGCTCTGCAGTTAATCTGTTGGGTGGTGGCAACGTTTTGAGTACTGTGTAGTGACAGTAGTAGTAGTTGACGAGATTTTGTGACTAACTGTGTTATATGTAATCAAATTTATAGTTTGTGAGCATACTTGTGTTATTTACGATTAACTGTGACCAAGTCACTATAATTTGTGACTGTATGTAACCAAGTTACTTATATATGTTAGCTGTGACTAATAATGACCAAATTTGCATTCATTGTAACTGTTAGTGATCAGATCAATCAAATTTGTGACTCATTGTTAATTTGGTCATAGATAATCACAATGAAGACAAAATTTATTGCACATGGTCACAATAAACATATACTTGGTTATAGAGGATCACCATAAATGAATCTGTACATACCAAAGCCTAACACCACAATCCACCACCACCTTCAAATCAAGTATACTTTCACTTCCAATCTACAACAATCATCATCACCATTTCTTTCACCAACACCTTCAACAAACACCAACCATCACCAGCCTCACACCACCAACAAAACCACTGACAACAATTTGATGTATAACAACCTTGACCACCAACAAACGACCTACATTTTCAAAAAACCACCACCTCGATCACCAGCAAACCACCCACAAATTAGAAAAGGTTCGTTGACTCAACCAACTCCAATTACAACCTTCTTATTTTGAAATGGCGCGGACTTCTTAACCACCACCACCAACCATCAGATCTAGTCATACATCAGAACCACACAACTCCAGTTCGTCGCTGGGTTTAACGTTGCTATGTGAGCAGCGATAACAACAAGATCAGACAATGACGGCATTGTTGACATAGTGGAGCTTCCGATGACGCTAGAGATGGTGGGGTGGGTGAGTGAGTAGGTAAAGAGAGAGAAGGAAGAGGGTGAGAATTTTAGGGTATGAAAATGAAATTAATTTTGGGATGAATGGGATGTTTTTATTAATTATAATTATTATAACCTAATTATCACCTGATTTATGAAATAAAATTTAATCTTTTTTTTTTTTGGAATGAAAATTAGTCTTTAAATATAGATTTCTAGATAATTTTCCCATAAAATAATACTTCCAAGACAAAGAAAGATTATTATTTATTGATAAAACGAATTTTTTTGAGTTCATTGACTAATGAGTATTTTTATTAGTTTTAAATGTTTTACATTTTTACTACTTGGCTGCTTACTTTTATTAACACAAATAAATGGTTGAAAATTATCACATCGAGGTTTGGAGAAGAAACCGAAAAATGAAAATTCAAGATGAAAATAATGGGAAAAAACCTAAATAAATATGAAGGCTCAAACACGGCATTATATCGCTGTCCTCAAATGATATTTGCCCCCTCTCGTATATAATTTTGGCACCTTAAAGGGTCTCGCGGCAAATGATTTGAAGGATTGATCAAGCCTTGTTGTAGAAAATCGCATAAGCACAAATGATTTTCTACCAAAACTTGAAGAACACAAGAGGGAAGAATTGAATATGGAAGAAAGGATGTTTGATCATTTTGTGGAATGAAAATAATGTTTCTCATATGTTTGTAATATGATTTTTCTCTAATATTTGTATTGATTCCTCCATCACCTATTTATAGATTTGGATCAATATCCCATGAAATGGTGCCAAACATATTGAAGAGTTGTGAAAAAACCGCCAAAATTTAAATCTCAACGGCCTCCAACGGCCATTTTCTAAGTACCATGCGACCGCATGGTACAACACCATGCGGTCGCATGGTTTAAGAACTTCATAGCCCCAGTTTTCCTGCCTTAGGCCATGTGACCGCATGGCTAGCCTACCATGCGGTCGCATGGCACACACAATGAGCCATCGTTTCGAATTTTTTCATTCCATTTCGTTTCGCTTTCATTGGGGCCGTGAAGTTCTTTAACCATGCGACCGCATGGTGTTGTACCATGCGGTCGAATGGTATTTAGAAAATGGTCGTTGGAGGCCGTTAAGATTTAAATTTTGGCAGTTTTTTTCACAACTCTTCAATATATTTGGCACCATTTTAGGAGATATTGATCCAAATCTATAAATAGGTGATGGAGGGATCAATACAAATATTAGAGAAAAATCATATTTCAAACATATGATAAACATTATTTTCATTCCACAAAATGATCAAACATCCTTTCTTCCATATTCAATTCTTCCCTCTTGTGTTCTTCAAGTTTGGGTAGAAAATCATTTGTACTTATGTGATTTTCTATAACAAGGCTTGATCAATCCTTCAAACCATTTGTCGCGAGACCCTTTAAGCACCAAAATTATATACGAGAGAGGGCAAATATCGTTTGAGGATAGCAATATAATGTCGTGTTTGAGCCTTCATATTTATTTAGGCTTTTTCCCATTATTTTCATTTTCTTGAATTTCCATTTCTCGGTTTCTTCTCCAAACCCCGATGTGATAATTTTCCAACAATCTCAAACGATAGTATGCGATGGAGAACAAAAATCATTTTGGCGAGATCAAGTTGATGAGATCCAGATTTTGGTTGAAACGTTCAATGGGACGATACATCACATGAAGGCTAGTATGAATTCTAAATCCGGATTTAATACCGCTACCGAAGTCAACACTTCATTGGAAAAGGAAATCTGGAATGTTTGGAAAGGAAATTTACGCAAATTGAGAAACTTCAGATAAGTGCTATATATTTCATTTAATTGAATAAATGATAGATGATGATTCTATGTTTGAATAGCCAAAAATGCCTGCCTATGTGTGTTAAAGACCATGAATTTTGAACCTTTTCGGTGTGCATAATTTACATGGATAAATCGGACTAGAATTTTGCTCAATTTTGTCTTGACACGTGTTACTGGAAAAGGACAAAACTCACTAAATGAACATTACTTGATGCATGAATTGTTTGGCAGTTAATTGTGCTCATTTGCGAACGGGGCATGAGCATGTTTGATAGGCCAACCGTTGTGTTTACATCTTTGTTAAATATGAATTTTAAAAGAGCATGAGTTTATCAACGATGAGACAATCAATTTGTGTGTTTATAGTTTGAATAAATGTTCAAACATTAATTGTCTTTTAATTAAATACGTTTGCATTTAAAGGTTAGTAATGCATATGTTCTATTGAAGGAAAAATGCATTCTTTCATGTACCAGCAACTACTTTTAGTTAATTGATAGTTAAATGCAAGTATAAGTTTAAATGAAAGTGCACATCCTTTCACTTATGTCCGTTGCCTGCATGATGGAAATCTGGTAAATTCTTTGCTTGGCATAAAACCTATTTCTATTGGTAACTTTAATCATCTATTGGTTGTCGATATCTTTGGAATAAATGACATTAGAGAATTGTATCTGTTACGTGTTTGCACACTTGGGCAACCCACCGTGGCCCACAGTCAACTCATGCCAAACCATGTGGCACTGAAGTCGAGGTGATTCCCATACCGAGGCCCGTAACCCGAGGTCCACAGAAACCAAGGCCCATCTATCATTGCCTCTTGAGGAGATTTCGAAGCCCATATGCCGAGGCCCTTTGAAGGTGGACGAGGCCCTATTGGCGGAGGCTTTGTAGCGGAGATAGCAGTCTCTAAATCACAAAGCAGCATCTTCCATAGATGCTTCTCCCGAGAGATCCTCTGCACAAGGATCTCACTTGAATGATTGATAGGACGTTTGTCATGAGTGTAATGTTAAGTCTTGTCACTAGTAGAGGTGGCTCTGCCAATCAATAAATGTATAGCAGGCTAGGTGCGGCTGATGCCTACAATTTGACTTGTAAATTAACCGGATGAGGCCACGTGTACTTCGAACCAAAGGTCACAATCTAACTTGTAACACTATAAATACTCCCCCATGTACCCCATACAAAGGCTAATGCAAGAATCAATACAAGAAACCATACTTTACCCAACTTTCTCTTTCTTATTATCTTGTAACACAAACGAGTTCATACATATTTAGATACACATTTACAAACATCGATTGGTAATTATTGTACAATCGGTCTACGAACACCCCGTCGGATTCCGAAAGTTCTTGTCCCGCACCGTTGAGCTACTCCCACGCCCTTGACTTGTCCGTTTTAGACTGTCCACGTGTCTTAGAGTGTTGGACTTTACTCATGTGTTCGCGGGTGGGTCCGACATCTATTGGCAACATTTTTTTGGGGTCAATAGATAGGCGCCGTCTGTGGGAATCCATACAATAACCACGAACAACCTTGTGGTGAAAGTTTATTGAAGATGAACATTTAGGCATCCCCCTTGAAAAATGATTTGTTCTTGAAAAAGAACAAGAGGAAGTCCCACAACTTAGCAAAAATCTGAAGGTCGAACATAGAAAATGAGTTCAAACAAAGGCACGCCCCCCAGGAGGGTAAGAGAAAACGCAGGTGTGCCCCCTCCAGCAGCTGTCCCAGCAGTTCAGCATCGACTCCACCACCACCATAGACGAGGTGGCATGCAAGTGACAACCCGATTATCAAGAGAAATGGCCACCATGGCAGCCAACATGAGGGACATTACTAGCCAGAACATGGCTATGAGGGAACTTATGGCCCAAATGCAAGGCCAGGGGGGCTTTCCTATTCCTCCATACGCCTCCAAGGGCACTACCAGCAAGAAGATGAGGTTCAAAGTCAGAGAGTTGCCTCGTCAGACTATAGCTGAGGTAGAAGTCCATTTGAAAGGAAAGTGGAAGTTGATGTTTCTTCTAACTACGCTTCTGGGCGACCCATCAAGGTCCCTTTGAACCATGATAACTTCTCACCTTCATATGAGCAAGAGCAAAGACATAAGAGGTTAGGTAGTGTATTTGACTGAATCAGCCCTGCAGAACTGAGGCCCAGGAAACAATAGCCCCACGAGCCTTGGACAAGGCCATAGCCCCCACATCCAATGGCTCAACAACCGAAAGAAAGGCACGAAAATGCCCCTCGTGCTGCACAGCCTAGAAATAGGCACCAAAGAGGAAGAGGAGGCTAGGAATCATCCCAGAACCTCTCACTAACCACCAAGGTATGAGGCTGAAGAAAATGATTCAGATGAGCAGCAGAGGTCCTGTAACTTGGATGATGATGATGAGAACCTGCCATTCTCGAGGGAACTAAGGAGTGCCCAGGTCCCGAACCACTACGTTATGCCCAAGATACTAAAGTATGACGGAAGAGATGACCTTGAGAAGCACCTGAACGCTTACAAAACTCACATGAGCCTAAGGGGAGCCACCCCAGCTATGAAATGCAGAGCTTTCCACTTAACACTTAGCAGAGCAGCTGAGATTTGGTATAGTAGGTTACCACTTGGGAGCATAAGAAGTTGGCCCGAATTCAAAACCACCTTCTTGAAGAGGTTCGCTGTGAGCAAAGAGAGAAAGGCTTTCATCCAACGCCCCCAAAACATGAGACAGACACATAGGGAGTCCCTGAAGAGCTTCCTATCACGCTTCACTTATAAGATGATGTACTGTGTGCAAGTCACCGATCGTAAGGCGTTATTTGCATTGAGAGAAGGCTTGAACATGAACACCATGTTTTGGAGGGACGTGCAAAATCAAAAACCCACCACCTATGACGCCCTGCTCAAGATGCCGAGATGGGAGATCATCAATGAAGAATTGATTGAGCATAGGAATAGGGCAAGTAGAGGCCTCCCACCTCGACAAAGACAGAATGCTAGAGGGTCGACCTCCCACTTGATGGATTACCAAATGAACCAAGCTGGGAATGAGAGTTTTGGGCAAGCACTTACCACTACCACTTTGAACGCAGTTTTGACCTTGGCATATGAGGATATCAACCCAGTCACTGACACCCAGCAGATGAGAACTCTGCAAGGATCCCGCAGGATGACAGGCCGAGGTCGGGGTTCGGGACCTAGAAATAGGTCAAATCCGAACCCCCCAGATACTGCATATACCACCGGTCCTATGGCCACGACACAGCAAATTGTCGAGACTATGCTCACCGTACCCAGCAGAAACCCCCAGGGATAGAAATGAATCGCCCCAGGCAAACAGGCCCCCACCTAGGTATGACAACCGACCTGAGCGTGAAGAGACCGCTTCTCGTCAAAGGGATGTTTCCCCGGGATGAAGGAAGTACGATGCAGAGAGGCCCAGGAAAGCACGCAGACACCGGAGAAGTCGGCAAACTCAGGATGAGGCCCCTATCCACGAGGTGGATACCATATTTAGAGGCCCATATGTGGGCGGTGAAACGAGGAACGCTAAAGGAAATATGCCCGTGAAGCTAAGCGCCCCCCACTTACCAGCTATATTGTGGACCATAGCTGCCGAAGGAATCAAGTTCTACCTATTGTCTTCACCCAGGAGGATGCTGAAGGGATTCACTACCCCCACTGCGATACACTTGTGGTGAGAGCGGTCATAGCTCGGAATGGACTCAAATGAATGCTACTTGACAACGGTAGCTCTGTTAACATCCTATTCGGGTCCACCTTTGACAAGATGATACTGGACCATAAGTTGACGCCCACCACTACTCCCTTGTACGGATTTACTGGAGATAGCATCACTCCGAGAGGAAAGATCACCCTTGCAGTGGAGATGGGGGAGTCTCCCCAAACCGCAATGAACTTTATGGAGTTCCTCATTGTTGATAGTCGATCGGTCTACCACGGAGTATTGGGTAGGCTAGCTCTAAAGAAATTGGGAGCCGTCACCTCCATCCACCACCTATGCATGAAATTTTCGATGGAAAATGGGGTAGCAACGGTGAGAGGCGATCAAAGAGGCTCGAGAGAGTGCTATCTAAGCTCTATCAGAAAGGTAGAGCCCCGGGACGTCCATGTGATTATCGTAGACATAGTCATGACTGATGTCCCAGGTGATGCTCCCTCCGAACCGAAAGATGTGGAAATGATTGACGCACCACCCATGCTGAAAATATTAGTTATCGATGAGATTGACCGCCGCATAATTGAACACGAACCTCAAGCATCCCCAGTTGAGGAACTTGAAAGCTTCTCGGTGGACCCCCAAGACCCATCCAAATTATTGAAAGTGGGAAAAGGCTTGTCCAACAGTTTGAAAGAAAAGATCAAGGGTTTCTTAAGTAGGAACCTTGATGTCTTTGCTTGGAGACATAAGGACATGGTAGGTATAGACCCCAAGGTCAGTTGTCACCACTTGAAAATTGATCCTAAGGTTGCCCCCGCACAGAAAAAAGAGAAGAGCCCTTAACCCTGAGAGGTATGAGGCCCTGAAGGAAGAGGTTCAGAAGCTCATCCAAAATGGCTTCATCAGGGAGGCTACCTATCCGAGGTGGGTCTCCAATCCGATTTTAGTGAAGAAACACAACGGAAAGTGTAGGGTATGCATTGATTTCACTAACCTCAACAAAGCTTACCTGAAGGATAGCTTTCCACTCCCAAGGATTGATCAACTGGTAGATTCCACAGCTGGGCACGAGTTGTTGAGCTTCATGGACGCATACTCCTGCTACAACTAAATTCCCATGCACCCGGTTGATGAAGAACACATCTCTTTTATCACAGACAAAGGCCTTTACTGCTATAAGATGATGTCCCTCGGGTTGAAAAACGCCGGGACCACATATCAAAGGCTCGTCAACAAACTGTTTGTAGACCTCATCGGCAAGACAATGGAGGTCTACGTAGACGACATGCATGTGAAAAGTATGGAAGCTGGGGACCACGTGACGTGCTCAACCCCCTCAAGTACGCTTTTGGGGTTGCCTTCAAAAAATTCTTAGGATATATGGTCAACCAACGCGGAATTGAAGCCGCCCCTGAGAAGATTGAGGTCCTACGCAAGATAAGGTCCCCTAAAAGCCAAAAGAGGTACAAAGCTTAACTGGGCGAGTGGCCGCACTTAGTCGCTTCGTCTCCAAAGCTACAGACAAATGCCTCCCATTTTTCAAAGTGTTGAAAGCTGGGAAGAAATTCAAATGGATCGAGAAATGTGAAGAGGCCTTCCAGCGCCTGAAAGGGCACCTAGGGCAAGCCCTCCTTCTCTCCAAATCGAAGCCCGGCGAGATTCTTCAGCTGTATTTGGCCGTCTCCAATGAGGCCATCAGTGCAGTTCTAATCCGAGAAGAATGGACCACCCAACTCCCCGTATACTATACAAATAAAGCACTACTATCACCGAAAACCCGTTACCATGATATGGAGAAGCTCGCTTTGGCCTTGATCACGGCTTCCAGGAAATTGAGGACCTATTTTCAAGCCCACACCATACATGTGCTAACAAACCTTCCCCTGAGACAGGTACTTCAAAAGCCCGATGCCTCAAGAAGATTATTGAAATGGGCAGTGGAGCTAAGTGAATTTGACCTCGTGTTGAAGGCTAGGGCGGCCATCAAGGGCCAAGCCTTGGCTGATTTTGTGGCAGAATTTGCCAATTTACCCGAGGTGGATGAAATCATGGAAAATGCCGAGCTCCCTACGTGGAACTTATTCGTGGATGGATCGGCTAGGGACACCAGTTCAGGTGCCGGAGTTGTCCTCATCAGCCCGGAAGGTCACAAGTTGAACTCAGTTGTGAGGTTCGGGTTCAAGGCCACCAACAATGTGGCAGAATATGAGGCACTTCTTGCGGGCCTCAGATTAGCCAGAGAAATGCAAGTGAAGAGGCTACTTATTAGTAGCGACTCCCAACTGGTCGTTAGCCAGGTAAACAGTAACTTCTTAGCCAAAGATAAAACCATGGCCTCCTACTTGAAAATGGTGATGAACCTTGTCTCATCCTTTAAAAAGTTTGAGTTGATCCAAATCCCCCACGATGAAAATGCACATGCGGATGCTCTCTCCAAACTTGCTAGTGGCAAGGACTCCGAACTACTCACAGTAGTCCAATAGAGCACCTCCTCATACCATCAACTGAGGCCCCCAATGTGATGTGGGTGGCCGGGACTCCTACATGGATGCAGCCCATCGTAGCCTAACTAAAAGACCAGGTACTTCCCACTAATAAGCATGAAGCTTACAAGCTAAGGAGGAGGTCAGCTCATTTCATCTTCATTGATGATGTACTCTACAAGAGGAGCTTCTCCTCTCCACTCCTTCGATGCGTGGGAGGAGAAGAGGCTACCTCCATCTTAAGGGAAGTCCACGAGGGAGTTTGCGGTAACCACTCTGGAGGTCTATCTTTGGCGCAAAAATTACTGAGACAGGGGTACTATTAGCCTACCTTGAAAAAGGACGCCCTCCAGTTTGTACGAAAATGTGACAAATGCCAACGATTCTCTCCTATCCAAAAACAACCATCGCAAGATTTGACCGCGGTTTCCAGCCCCTGGCCTTTCTCGAAGTGGGGTATGGACCTCATAGGTCCTCTACCAAAAGGCAGAGGAGGCGTGAGCTTTGCAATTGTGGCCATTGATTATTTCACGAAGTGGATTGAGGCTAGGGGTGTAAGCGGTCTGGTTTTACCAATTTTTGACAAATTTTCAAATCAAACCATTTAAACCTGTTTGAGAAAAACTCAAACCTAAACCAAACAATTTTGAACGGTTTGAAAAAACTCAAACCTAAACCTAACGGTTTGGTCCGATTTTAAACGGTCAATTTCGTCATATTTTTTTGTCTGTCTACTTTTATGATATTAATTCATTGAATTCAATATATATTTATATTTTACTGACAATAAATCTAAAACAATCTAAACCCTTGTTTGAACCAAATTTTTGGGACAAAAAAATAAAATTTTGGATCATTATCCCACAAGTCTAACCGCATTTGTTGACCTGATGTTTCGTGTGTGGGACCCAACCTCCTCTCCAACGGTCAATTTCCTCATTATGATAACATGAAAAATATGGTTCGAATAGGGGTTACTATATCTACTGTAAATTTAAATATCTACTAAACCAAAGTGAAATTACAATAAACTAAAACATAGTTTTTTCATTTTTGTTCACCTTTTTAGGCTAATGACGTTATGATTACATTACAATACAAGTCTACTAAACGAGATATAAGGCTCAAAAAATATAATGATATCCAACAAGACCTCATGATCATCATATCTGAAAAAAATGTTACTGATTAGACAAAGAGAGTAACCAACCACAATAATAAATCAGATATTTATAATATCTTAACGTAGCAAATACACAAGCTTACGCTTGTATGTTGTTACGAAACGCATTTAATTTCAGATTCTTACCTCAATTTACTCAAAAAAATGATTGATTTGAAACTTTATTTGTAGCAAATATTATCATCGAAAGCATATGATCTCTTTGTTTCCGATTTGGTTTAACAGACTACAATTCAAATTTGAAGTGGCGTAAAAAATCTGAAGAAGAAGTGTGTGTGGTGACGGTGGCTCAAGACTGTGTCAGGTGTCGGTTGGAGTTCCTTTGAATTCTAAAGAGGAAAAGAGCTTTTGATAGATTATATTAGTTTTGAGATTATTATATATAAATTAGGATTATTAGGTAATAATAATATATATGTATTAGAAAATTAGAAATTGACAAAATACCCACAAATGGTAAACTATTGAATTTTACATATTTGGATGAATTTTCAAAAAACTCCATTTTTTTATTTAAATATAATTTTTTCCAGTCCGGTTTGGCTTTAAACCATAATTAAAATTTTCAAACCTAAACCAAACCATTTTTACCGGTTTGGTTTGGTTCAAAACCATTTCGTTGACCAGGTCCACGTGGCACTAAACTGACGATTTCTAAAATGCGGTTTCGGTTCAATTTTTCAATTTTTGCTTACAGCTCTAGTTGAGGTTGAACCACTGGCAAAAATCATAGAGGCAAACACTTTCAAGTTCTTGTGGAAAAACATTATATGTCGGTTCGGGATTCTCTACTCAATCGTCTTAGACAATGGTAAACAGTTCGACAACAAGAAGGTCAAAAGTATGTGTGAAGAACTTGGCATCAAGAAGCACTTCTCCACACCTCACCACCCACAAGAAAATGGCCAAGTTGAGGCTGTAAACAAGACCATCAAACATGTCCTGAAAAGGAAGCTTGATGTGTTAAAAGGAGCCTGGGTGGATGAGCTACTACAAGTGCTTTGGACAATCCGAACCACTACGAAGACCCCCATAGGGGAAACACCTTTCCTCATGGCATACGGAACTAAGGCAATGAGCCCCGTCGAGGTCGGACTTCCATCTCCACGACATCTGCACTTCAGTGAAATAACAAATGACGAGCTCCTGAGGTTTGACCTCGACTTTATTGAGGAAAGAAGGGATGACGCCCAGCTGAAGCTCGCCACATATCAAAGAAAGATGAAGAAGTACTTCAACTTAAAGGTGAGGAATAGGTCGTTTCGAATCAACGACCTGGTCCTTAGGAGAGTCTTCCTCTCCTCCAAGGAACCAGGCACCGGTACCTTAGGTCTGAATTGGGAAGGCCTGTGTAGAATCAAGAAGGAGATCCGACCTAGGACATATCGAATTGAAGACATGGACGGCAAGGCACAACCCCGTCCATGGAACATTTAGCACCTTCGAATCTATTATCAATGAATGTACTACCTCGCTGGACGATCTTTCCCAGCTCATGTAACATTTCCATGATTCAATAAAATTGTCCATGATTGAACTCAAGTCTCGCACTACGTCGTCACCTCGGAGGAGAAGTCAGCGTCCCATCTCTGGGCCACCTCGCTTGAACTTCGAGGCGCACGCCACTTACCTCCCTTTGACGAGGCTGAACGCCACTAGAAGAAGCCTCAACATGGATGAACCATCCACCATGCTGGGAAGCATTGTCACCTCGGAGGAGAGGTCAGCGTCCCATCCCTGGGCCACCTCTCTGGAACTCTGAGGCGCACGCCACTTGCCTCCCTTTGGCGAGGCTGAACGCCACTGGGAGAGACCTCAAATGGATGAACCATCCATGTTGGGAAGCGTCATCACCTCGGAGGAGAGGTCAGCGTCCCATCCCTGGGCCATCTCGCTGGAACTCCGAGGCGCACGCCACTTGCCTCCCTTTGGCGAAGCTGAACGCCACTGGGAGAAGCCTCAACATGGATGAACCATCCATGTTGTGAAGCGTCGTCACTTCGGAGGAAAGGTCAACATCCCATCTCTAGGCCACCTCGCTTAAACTCCGAGGTGCACGCCACTTGCCTCCCTTTGGTGAGGCTGAACGCCACTGGGAGAAGCCTCAACATGGATGAACCATCCATATTGGGAAGTGTCGTCATCTTAGAGGAGAGGTTAGCATCCCATTTCTGGGCCACCTCGCTTGAACTCCGAGGCGCATGCCACTTGCTTCCCTTTGGCGAGGCTGAACGCCACTGGGATAAGCCTCAACAAGGATGAATCATCCACCATGTTGGGAAGTGTCGTCACCTTGAAGGAGAGGTCAGCGTCTCATCTCTGGGCCACCTCGCTTGAACTCCAAGGTGCACGCCACTTGCCTCCCTTTTTGTGAGGCTGAAAGTCAAGGGGAGAAGCCTTAACGAGGATCGAACTTCTTTACCCAGATTCACAAGGCCCAACCACTATGGGCTTCACGTAACTCGATCAGACATAGCAATGTTCTCAGTTCAGCTGGAAGACAGTCCACTATTAAGATCTATTCAGGTTACAATTATTAACCTTAAAGTATATGTACTTGCTTATGTCCAATATCAGTCATGGTTTGTGTGGCTTGAGTACAATTTATTAAGTGATTGGAGTTGGGATATCAAGTCAAGGTTATTTAATTTGTCATTCAATGTTAAGTGTGATTACTTAACGAGGCCAATGCACTTGGAAGAACAACATTGAATGAAAAAGATTATATTGATTTTCAATGTTACAAAAGGAGGGCCTAAGGCCAGTACATCGAAATTAACTGAAAAATAAACCATTCTAAGCCTCGGATGGTAGCGGAGGTGCCTCGACAGTAAGAGCCTCCGCAGCTTGAGCATCATAACTCTCTTCTGCCTCATCCCCAACCGCTTTATCAGCTGGGGTCTGAGTCACTTCATCCACAAACTCCGACCTCAGCTGTGACAGGTCTTGATTTGGGAAGAGTTCCTCAACCCTCTCCATCATTTTAGCATAGGCATAATTCCTCCAGTAGACGCTGAAGCTCTTGCACTCCTCAGTGTTGTAGAAGTTGGCAATGTAATCTTTGACTGCCTCCTGCCTCGCGACATTGGTATCCTCCTTTACCTTGGCCATTTCATCATATACCATTTTATTTGGCCTCCAAGAATTTGTATGCATCTTGGCCCCGGCCAGCTACAGATTGGCCTTCTCCAAGGCCTCAGCAGTCATCTTTTGGTGGTCATTGGAGACCTCCACTTTCTTGGTAAGAGAAGCCACTTCGCACTGGGACTCATAAACCTCCTTCTTCAAGGCCTCGATCTGGGCCAAAGCAGACTTCAACTTGGCCGCATCTTCTATTTTTTGGGCCCTCACTTCCTCTGCCTCGCCCTTAGCCTTCTTCAGCTCCTCTGCGAGGAAGGTCACCTTCTTCTCTGAGGATTGGGTCCTCGTTTGAAAATCAATAAGGGCCTCCCTGCACTCCAATGCGAGGCAAAATGTCCTCACACTTTGGCTCACAAGACCCCTTGTCAGGTCCACCGCGTCGCAGGAAGAGGCGTGCAACTATCACCGATCCGTGCAGAATTTATAAAAGCTCTCTGTAGCGCTTCGGATCTTGGCTGGCAGAGCCTCCATCAACGACGGGGCCAGGACCTCCTCCCTCCCAGCAAGGAAGTTCGGCGATTTCCCTTTGACTCTTGTGGGCCTTTGCTTGGTAGCTTCTTCCTCTGCCTTCTCAGCAGCCTCCTCAGCCTTGGCACATCGCACCATTTCTATCTACACAGCTTTGGAGGTAGCTTCAGGAGCTTTGGCTGAGGGGTTTCTTTTCCTTCGTGGGACATAAAGGTCCCAAACTTCCCAGATGAGCTGGTGACGTGCACCAGCTTCATCTTCTTCTGCTCCTCGGGGACCTTCTCCTTTCTCCGAGGCTCCTTGGCCTTCTCCGACCTCTGAGGAGCCCCCTCCTCAGCAGCCCTGGAACTGCTTTCTTTGGAGAGTCGCTCAACCCTCTCCCGAACCTCCTTTGCACCACTTGACCCCAATTTCAGGGGCCTCGCTGACACATTGGATGTGGCCCCAAGGATAGAGGCCATGTTCGGGGCTGGGTACTCCCTCCTCTTGAACTTGTCTGCAAAGCAGGTCAGTACATCAGCATCGAAATAAAAAGCAAGAAATGCACAAGTATACAAGCCTCTTATCTTTGGAGGCCATCAATTCAAAGTTAATGAAGTAGCAACTTCGGTCGATGAGGTGGTCGAAATGCCGAAGTTTTAGAGGTCTCTTGTAAATGTCCTCTATCACTTCAAACTCCTCCTTGCTCAGCTCGAACCTCGTACTACTATCTGTACAGTAAGCCTCAATAGTTAGAAAAATAAAATTTGGAATACAAAATGTAAACTACTTAGGTTGGGAGACTCACGAGCTTCGTAGTACTGGGTCGGTATTGTACAAGCCAAGACTGTGTCCCCCTCCACTGCCTGCCACTTGCCCCTTGCCCAGAACCATGATTCCTTTCATCCCTTGATGGAAGAAGGTAGCCCCACCATAAATGGTGAGTGAGCCCCCCAAGGAGTTAAGTAATACCACCCCCTTGACTCCTTACCTATCACCCTAGGCTGGAACGGGGTTATTAAGATGTGGAGAGGCATGTCCTTCCCAAGTGACACTTCCTTCCACAGGAAGTACGAGCCAACTAACTAGCTCTACCCATTTGGCAGAACCTGGGTCGGCGATAGCATAAAGTTCCTCAGCACCGCCCTAAAGAAGGGGTGCAAAGGAAGACGCATACCTGCCTTAAATAGGTATTCACTCACTGCCACGCACCCGAGCCTCAGATAGCAGACGCACTCATGAGCCTTGGGCACCAACATTTTCACATAATGAGGTATACAATACCTCTCCCTGATTTTCCCCAACCTCTTCAAAGTCATATTTGAAGGCACTCTGGACGCCCCCCACTCCCCACTGTAATCTACTGGCTCCTCGGTCATAGCATATTGCTCGACCTCGGGGTCTCCTCTGTGACTTGCCCCTTCCCCAAACAATGCAATAGTTACTAAAAACCCTACTCGAGATGGACTCCATATCAGAATGAACTCAATGCAAGGGATTTTCTGGAAAAATACCTATGGGAAATGACTACGCGAACGGAGTAACGCCTGAGAAGATCGACTGTTTGGACGTCGAAAAACTTGAGTTTTTAGGAAGAAATCAGATTGCAAAGAATGAAAATCCAGAAAAATGGGGGTCTCTCGCCTTTTATAAAGGGCCAGAACGAACCCCAGCCGTATGATCAAAGCCCATTGAATCTGAACCCTTCATTCTAAACTAAATTCGAGGCATAGAATTCCAACAATTTTTCAAACCTACGCTTCAGATTCAACCGTGTCCTCCACGGATCTCCCCAAACGCGTCTGCTTCTAGAAGCTCCATCTGTGCTCATAATTACGACTTTAATTCGACGGCGGCAGACGCCTTGAAAGTTGAATGGTCCAACCACCTTTCCTCGAAAATATGCGTAAAACATCAAATCATTGGCACAACTGTCGAAGAACAATCATTACTAATGGGCATCAAAATTCAGCCTCCACAGGTCTCGTAGGTTCGATTTCTCAACCACCTTGGCTTCCTCATCAGAATTCAGCCTCCACAAGCCTCGCAGGTTCGGTTCTCAACCACCTCGGCTTCCTCATCAGAATTTAGCCTCCACAAGTCTCGCAGGTTCTGTTTCTCAACCACCTCGGCTTCCTCATCAAAATTCAGCCTCCACAAGCCTCGCAAGTTTGGTTTCTCAACCACCTCGGCTTTCTCATCAGAATTCAACCTCCACAAGCCTCTCAGGTTCGATTCTCAACCACCTCGGCTTCATCATTTTTCCACAATGCACATTTCTAACTCCAACCATGATATAAATATCTTGGGGGACTATTATTTGGGATACAAAAATTTCAAAAAATTTCTTTCAACCGAACTGGCTGGCCTTACTTCATCAAAGTCCTCGCATTATATAAATAACTATACTTGGACTTGGGGGTCTATTGTTACGTGTTTGCACACTTCGGCAACCCACCGAGGCCTGCAGCCAACTCATGTCGAACTACATGGCACCGAAGCCGAGGTGATTCGCATACCGAGGCCCGTAACCCGAGGTCTACAGAAATCAAGGCCCATGTATACTCGGGTCCATCTATCATTACCTCTTGAGGATATTCCGAAGCCCATATGTCGAGGCCCTTTGAAGGTGGACGATGCCCTATTAGCCGAAGCTCTATAGCTGAGGTAGCAACCTTCGAATCACAAAGCAGCATCTTCTATAGACGCTTCTCCCGAAAGATCCTCTGCACAAAGATCTCACTTGAATGATTGATAGGACGTTTGTCATGAGTGTAATGTTAAGTCTTGTCACTAGTAGAGGTGGCTCTGCCAATCAATAAATGTATAGCAGGCTAGGTGCGGCTGATGCCTACAATTTGACTTGTAAATTAACCGGATGAGGCCACGTGTACTTCGAACCAAAGGTCACAATCTAACTTGTAACACTATAAATACTCCCCCATGTACCCCATACAAAGGCTAATGCAAGAATCAATACAAGAAACCATACTTTACCCAACTTTCTCTTTCTTATTATCTTGTAACACAAACGAGTTCATACATATTTAGATACACATTTACAAACATCGATTGGTAATTATTGTACAATCGGTCTACGAACATCCCGCTGAATTCCGAACGTTCTCGTCCCGCGACGTGAACTATTCCCACGCCCTTGACTTGTCTGTTTTAGATCGTCCACGTGTCTTAGCGTGTTGGACTTTCGCTCACATGTGCGCGGGTAGGTCCGACATCTGTTGGCAACATATTTTGGTGTCAACAGTATCCTTTCCATGGAAATCCATTAAAGGGTGTTGATCAATGAATTATTGATTTAAAACAATTTTATTAAATGATGATTCTGACATGAAAAGTTTTTAAAAATAATGAATGAAATTGTGAGAACTTGACCGTACATAAATGGTTGCATGTGTTTAATCATATTAAATTTATTAAAGGAAGTGGAAAATATGGGAAAGAGAGAATCAAAAAACGGTCTTATTGGTTAATTTTGGATTGGTCATTTTGGTGCTTTTTCCATACTTATTGAGAAAATAAAGCCAAATTTACGTGTGAAATTTATTTGATGATGGAAAGGGACAAAATGCATGAGATCATTAAACCAATTGTGGTGATAAAGGGATCTATTTGGCATGGTGATTGTTCGGTGATTAATTCCTTAAGCACGTGCTGTTTCTACATGCATCTGTTAATATATTTAATGAACATACTTGAAAAGTCAGATGACATGTGTGATATGGCTTATTCCATATTGATGAATGCTACTGCATATGAAATATGAAATTAACTGATTAGTCTCAATTTATTATGAAAATTGGGAATGTTCATATGCATGGGATAATAATGTTGGAGGAATGCCAACTATATGTTGAAACTATATGAGCTTTCATATCCATTCCTCTTGCCGTAAAATGTGGTAAATAAGTTGGTTAAATTTTCATATTTGGTTGAATTGATAGCTTCAATTAATAAATCTAAATTAATTCTATGCAATTAAGTAAGATTGCATATGAACATAACAAATGTGATTTTGTCCAAGTGTTAATAAGGTGAACATATACTTTATGGTTTGACATGATACAATATTATCTTATGTCACAAAAGCGATAAGTCGCTTATGTTTGGAGAAGTAGTAAATCTTGTGAATCAAGATGTTTAGTCTTATTCATAGATGAATTTGACTTCAATTATGGAACCAATTGAGGTGGTTTATGCTTGAAAAAGCATTAATGGTCTATGAGATAACCTTGATCAAAATAGTGGTTTGAAGTACATTGTAACCTAACGACCACCATTTGAAATTACTTAACCTTTCACGGATGTTATCAAAGTGATAAGTGTATTGAACTATGAAAGAGTTAATGAGCTCTAAGTTCAAGTATTTTCCTAAATGTGGGGGTTATTCATAATGCTTGTGAACTTGTATGAGAAGTTCAAGATATAATATTACAAGATTGCATGAGAATTCCTAATTGACGAATTGTGGGAGGGAACTTAATATAAAAGTTAAAATTCCCTAAACCTTTTAATAATAGAAATATATCTATGAATGAGAAAATGTGGAAAACCTTTATTATAATTATAAGGATGAGATACACTAAGTCTAAATGGATGAATTGGATGATAGCCGATCATGGCATTTGCAAAACAATTTGAATATTTAAAGAATATTCATGCTATTGAAAATCATTGTACTGACTCAATGATGAGAAGTGAATACCCACGAATGAAATCCACAAAAGTAATTGAATAAGCGTAATGATTTAATAAAAATTTTTCAACTCTATTTGGAAATCTATAAGGTTTTAATAAAGCTAAGTGAAAGAATTCTTGGTGGTGACAAGTTGTATCAATCAAATGAATCGATCATTGGCTAGCCATATTTTGATAAAATACTAACTCACATGAAATGAAAAGTAAAGACTAAGTCTTAGAGGTGACATCACAAAGAAATTATCAAAGGGAATAATTTTCTAAAGAGAATTTAGCGGATCCTTTAACTAGACACTAAATAAAATTTAGTGGCATTTACTTTGAGTAGGATGAGGTTGAAACTCCTGAACTATAAAGATCCACCAATGACAGCAACCCTACCTGTTATTGCTCAAAAGGAATCTACGGGTTCAAAGGGTAATAACAAGTCATTCGATATGTGAATAGTTTCAGCATTATAAAAAATCCACAATAATCCTATCCTAAATTAAAATAATGCTGGTTGTTGCTGAATGAGGGTTGAGCTTTAAGCTCTTAATGAAGGTCAGTGCTAAAACACAAGTACTTCTAAAAGTAACAAAGGTACTGGAAGAACTTCACCTAAAAAGATTTCAAGGTGGTGTCGCCTCAATAGAGAGTTGAAGTTTCTCTTTTAAAAGTTTGTTGAAAAGGAAGAGCGCAAGGCCATATTAGCACTAAGCGAGTTATGAGGAACTTGAGAACACGTAATACTCGTGTGTGTATTCTTACTGGTATTGTCACATGGAATAATTGGTTCAAAGTTTCACGCTACCTTTGATTCCGACTCTACTTTGTTTGGATTACATTATAATTAGATTCAAATCGAAAGATATCTAATCCTTATGCATGTGTATTGTATACTTTGAATATGAGAGTTAATTGAAATTTTGAACAAGTGGTAGATTGTTGAAAATATATTGTTCAAAATTAATAAACATGTGTGGAATGAAAGCGAAATGAAATAGAATGAAAAAACTCGAAACGATGGCTCATTGTGTGTGCCATGCGACCGCGCCGTGAAGTTCTTGAACCATGCGACCGCATGGTGTTGTACCATGCGGTCACATGGTACTTAGAAAATGGCCATTGGAGGCCGTTAATATTTAAATTTTGGCGGTTTTTTCACAACTCTTCAATATGTTTGGCACCATTTCGTAGGATATTGATCCAAATCTATAAATAGGTGATGGAGGGATCAATACAAATATTAGAGAAAAATCATATTACAAACATATGAGAAACATTATTTTCATTCCACAAAATGATCAAACATCCTTTCTTCCATATTCAATTCTTTCCTCTTGTGTTCTTCAAGTTCGGGTAAAAAATCATTTGTGCTTATGTGATTTTCTACAACAAAGCTTGATCAATCCTTCAAATCGTTTGCCGCAAGACCCTTTAAGTACCAAAATTACATACGATAGGGGGCAAATATCGTTTGAGGACAGCGATATAATGTCGTGTTTGAACCTTCATATTTATTTAGGTTTTTTCCCATTATTTTCATCTTCTTGAATTTCCATTTCTCGGTTTCTTCTCCAGACCCCGGTGTGATAATTTCCCAACAATAAATGTGCCACATATAAATAAAAAATAGTTTCTACGTGATTAAAAAAATAATAAATAAAATTAAATGTAATTAAAATAGAAACTTAATAATAACATATATATGAATTATGTGAAATCATTTCGAGTGGTGAATGGTGGAGCATCTGAATAATCTTGGTCAGTTGAGCAAATGAAATCTGACTGAGTGAAAGACGTTGAAAAAATTATTCGGGGTGAACGCGGTTTGATTTGGACTATTTGTGCTATATTTTCAACTCAAACCAATTCATGCAGTTTGGAATTTTTCCAAATCCAACCAAACTATTTTATTTTTCAAACCAAACCAAACCATAATTTGCGATTTGGTTCGATTTTAATCAGCGATTTACCTATCGACATTATAGTAATATATTTAAAACAAGTTAATATATAAGTTTAAACGAGAACTAATAATGTTAAATGTTAAATTACATTCATATTTACCATGAAACCAGTGAATAAGTTATTTTCAAAGTTGGTTGTTAAAAGATGTTAATAGAACAAATATATCTTTCTTCATTTTTATTTACTTTTTTTTTGTTTGACTTTCATATTGTCATATAGTGGTAGGTAAAGGTGATCACATTCTACTATTATAATTTGGTTGAAACTCCTTTTCATCTTGTTAGTGAGATATTAAATAAGAACCGAACGTGATATGTTTAGATATACAAAGATTGATAGAGCTTAGTCTCATTGAAACCTGACGAATTTCATTCGCTAACTATTTTATGAAAGTAGAAGTTAGTAGTACTAGTTAAGAAACTTTAACATTTTTACACAATCTATCTTTCCAAATCACAATCAAGTTCTTTAATTATCTGAGCACACAAACAACCATTTTTCTATTCAAGCCGCAACTCACAAGTGTATAATAAATTAAAAAACAACAAATAAAAACAAGAACAATGGAAAATAACTTGAATGAGAATCTAAGACTTACAGAGAGAGAAAAGAGAAAAGAACGATTCTGGTAGAAATTAGCAGATTAACAGCCAAAATGTGACTGGCGATTTGTTCAGCAGTGATAGACAATCGTCAAATGCTTGGGAAATAAGATGTTAGAGATTCCGAAATTGTGGACGTGATTTGCTGTCGTGGTTTTGTTATATTATGATTTGGATTGTTGAATATATATGTTTTTTTTTTTTCATTTCATATGATTTGAGAATAATTTTAGTTTACTTTAGATATCAAGTTAGGGCATATGTTGTAAACTTGTAAAACCATAGACCAATAATGACGAACCTAATTCAATTTCTATGATTATTTCAATGAGCTGGTTGTAAATTATATTGCTAAGTTGGCATTTTTCTAAAAAACGAAAACTATAAAATTTATTTGTTAATAAAATTAATGTCTTAATTAAAAAATTTAAAACGATTCGATTCGATTTTATGCTGATAAATGCGGGTTTATTGCGCTTATTCAGACCATTAAACTTAGATATTTGCGAGTTTTATTAGCGATTTATTACTTAATTTTCTTATTTTTATTTTGTAGGTGAAAACTCGAGATTAAACAATGAATTGAAGGAATTTATGTGAGAAACAAGCTAAAGATGAAGACAAACAAAGAAGACGACCAAAGACGAAGCCGAAAGAAGATTTAAAAAAAAATTTCAGCGAGCTGGGCACCGTGGCACCTAGCCTGAACAAAAAACAAAAACTGCGGCACCCAGGTGCCACTGTTCCAGCGCCTAGGCGCCACCCGGGCCGTTTTTAATTATTTTCAAAGTTCTAGAGACCAATGCTGCAATTTTCTTTAGGTTTTAGGTTAAAACATTCAACCAAATACAAGATTTTCATTCTTGAACTTGAGGAGCAGCTACTTCTTCTTCTCTTCTTCTTCTTGTTTTCTTTCTTTTTCCTTTTTCCTTTCACCTTTATTTTTTAAGATATTTTGGGGAAGATTGGAATATGGAGATGGTGCATTAGCTTGGAGAAGATGACCTATTGATATTGAAGGATTTTCAACCGTTTCTCTCTTTATCAATAAGTTTTTCTTTTCACTTTTTCCATCAACGTTTTGTAAGAAATTGTTAGTTATTTGGGATATTTCATGGGTAACTGATTATATTTTGTGATTGGGGATTATTTCAAACCCGAGTTATGATTTTCAATTAATTTGTGCTTTATAATTCTCTTGATTAATGTGCTTAATCCATTGTGTTAAATGTTTATTTTGTTCTTATTGATTGTTTAGGTGTACAACTAAATGGTTAAGTTGTTTCGATAATGCTATTTTGGAATTAGTAGTACGTAATAGCTATTGATTCTAAAACCTAGTAGCAATTACATTTCGATAGATTATGAAGAATTTTCAATTAAATGTATGTGGATTAACACTTAAATTTGTAAACCGAGCTTGCGAGTTTACCCTTAATTCAATTAATCTCTTTTGTCGTAATGCGTCTGTTAAATTAAATCTAGAGAGCTTGTTCTAGGTTGTTTAATGAATAGGGTTGAGTAAAGAGCTTGTTTTATTCGAGTAACATGTAAGAAGAGATTGAGGTAATTGAGTTTGTAATTATTCTCGAATTGTTATTAATTTTGAGAACGAAAATCTATTGTTGTAATTGACATGAAAATCATTCTCGTGGTGACGAAATATCCCCCAATCACATTTTTTCGCATTCAATCAAGAACCACTTTGTTTATTTCAGATTTCAAGTCTTTTCCAGTTTAAATTTATCGCTTTCCTTAGTTCAACAAACCAAATCCCCCCCCATTTAATCTATTTCGTCTATTATTATTAATTTTACTTTTTAGTGCGTAATTGACATAATTGAATCAATCCTCTGTGGGAAATGACCCTTACTTGCCATATTACTATTTAAAATGACACATTTAAGTTAAGTAAGGAAAATTAATTGGAACGTGATATGCAACGTATCAATTTTGGCGCTGTGTCGCCGAGGATTGTTCTATCAATTTGTTAAGTGCAATATTTTTTCTTTTTGTTGTTTTTCTATTTATTTTTGTTTTTTCTTCGTCATTTAGGTTGTGAATGAGCAAAAAGACTATAACACACTACAACCTAAGATCAAGAAAAGAGGTCGACACAACGTAAAGTGGAGAAGACATTTCTCCAACTAGACATCTAAGGCGATTGAGCATTGAATCCTCAAGTGACTCTGAACATATAGAGCCCAAAATAGTGGATGCAAATCAGACCTTAAAGGAACTTGCAGCTCCAACTTTTGTTCAACAACCTCTATGCATTCAATATCCCCAAGTGGAGGTGGGATTTGAACTAAAGTCCGGGATGATTAATCTACTTTCCACATTTCATGGATTCGCCAGAGAGGATCCAAATAAGCATTTGAAGGAGTTTCATGTGGTTTCCTCAAGCATGAAACATGTGGATATATCGGAAGAGCAAGTAAAATTGCGGGCATTCCCTTTTTCTCTTGCAGACACTGCTAAGGAATGACTCTATTATATGCCGGCCGGTCTTATTACCACGTGGAATGAAATGCAAAAGCTCTTCTTGGAAAGGTAATTCTCAGCTTCAAAGGCTACAAATACCAGAAACGAAATTTGTAGCATTCGACAATCTCAAGGGAAAAATCTCTTTGAATATTGGGAGAATCTCAAAAGGCTATGTGAGTTGCCCAAACCACCAAATCAGCGAGCAATTACTTCTACAATACTTCTATGAAGGATTGCTCCCGATGGAAAGAAGTATGATTGATGCGGCCTGTGGAGGAGCTTTAATGGATAAAACACCGACAATTGCTAGGGATTTGATAGCCAACATGGCTGCAGACTCACAACAATTTGGTAGTAGAGAAGTGGCATTGGTTAAACAAGCAAGTGAGGTAGGAGCAACCTCTCAAATTGAACGACAATTAGCCGGTCTTACATCGCTTGTGTAACAAATGGCACTTGGGACAATACAACAAGTAAAAGTGTGCGGTATTGTTCTATTATGGGACATCCTACTGAGGCATGCCCGACACTACAAGAAGAAGCCTCAGAGCAAGGGAATGCCATTGGGAGATTTTCAATGCAACAGAGACAGAGATATGATCCATATGCTAACACATATAATCCTGGATTTAGAGATCATCCTAATCACAGTTATGAAGGAAATCATTTCATAGCTCCACAGTCACAGTTTAATCATCCCCCGATGTTCAATCAACAAAGGCAACCACAACACCCTCAACCTCGTCAACAAACTCCGCCTCAAAGTTTAGAGATGTCTTTTGAGGATTTGGTTAAGTCCTTGGCTTCTAGTACTATACAATTTCAACAAGAGACAAAGACCTCAATCAAGAATTTGGAGACACAAGTAAGCCAATTGGCCAACACGGTGGGTAAATTTGAGGCTCAAGGATTGGGAAAACTTCCTTCTCAAGCAATCAACCCGAGAGAAAATGCTAGTGCCGTGACACTAAGAAGTGGAAAAATTTTGGAAAAGGCACCAAGGAAAATGAAAGATCAAATTGAGGAGTCAATGCAAGAGATGAATTTAGCATGTGAAAAAGATGAAGCTACGACTCCAACTGCAGGATCTAAGGTAGAATCTAAAAGTTCTATTCGTACTTATGTTCCCTCCCCTCCATTTCTAGGTAGGTTTGCAAAGTCCAAAAAGGTGGAACATGAGAAGGAAATTTTGGAAACTTTAAGGTTCAAGTGAACATACCACTTTTGGATGCAATTTATCAAGTGCCTCGTTATGCAAAGTTCATCTAGAATTTGTGCACTAACAAGCATAGATTGAAAGGTAATGAAGTGGTAAGTGTAGAGAAAAATGTCTCAACGGTCTTGCAAAAGAAACTTCCACCAAAATGTAAGGACCCTGAAAGTTTTACCATCCCTTGCATTATTGGTAACACTAGGTTTGAAAAGGCAATGCTAGATTTAGGAGCATCTATTAATGTCATGCCGTATTCTATTTATACTTCCTTAAATCTAGGATCACTTAAAGAAATCGGTGTTATTATTCAACTTGCTGATAGATCTAATGTTTTTCCAAAGGGTGTGTTGGAAGATGTTTTGGTGCAGGTAAATCAATTGATTTTTTGGGCAAATTTCTACGTTCTTGACATACAAGATGAACCAACATCTTTATTGCCACCGTTGCTCTTGGGAAGACCAGTTATGAGGACTGTACGTACAAAGATAGATGTGCATGATGGTACATTGACAATGGAGTTTGATCTTGAGATTATTCGCTTCAACATCTTTGAAGCAATGAGGTATCCTAGTGATGTTCATGCTTGTTTTTCTATTGATAAAATAGATTCATTAGTACAAAAAGTTTTTGACTTATCAATGAAGATGCATTGGATAATACTTTGATTAAAAGCATTGATGCTAACAATCTCATTGGATTGAGCAAGAAGTTACAATTGTGCAAGGATGTTGTTCAAACCGTGGCATCACTTGAGTCACTACCAAGTATTCCACTAAGGTATGATATCTCCTATATTACTCTTCCGATATCTAAAGAGAAACGTTTACCTTCGGTGATGCAGGCCCCTACTTTGGAAATCAAACCTCTTCCTGAGCATTTGAAGTATGTATATTTGGGAGAGGGGGAAACACTACCGATGATCATTGCAAAGAATCTCACAACACTTCAAGAAGATAGGCTTATCCGTGTGCTCAAAGAACATAAAATAGCTATTGGTTGGACAATAGCAGATATCAAGGGGATAAGCCCTTCTATGTGCATGCACCGAATATTGCTCGAAGATGGAGCAAAACCATCAAGAGAAGCACAACATCGCTTGAATCTTCCCATGATGAAGGTGGTGAAGAAAGAAATTTTGAAATTGCTAGATGTTGGTGTCATCTTTCCCATCTCAAATAGCAAGTGGGTAAGCATGGTCCAAGTTGTTCCAAAAAAGTCTGGAATTACAGTGGTGACGAATGAAGAGAATGACCTTGTACCAACTCGGGTCCAAACGGGTTGGATGGTTTGTATTGATTATAGAAAACTTAATTGTGCAACCCAACAAGATCACTTTCCCTTACCCTTTATTGATCAAATGTTGAAAAGATTAGTAGGACATTCTCATTATTGTTTCCTTGATGGTTATTCAGGTTATAACCAAATTGTGATTGCTTCGAAAGATCAAGAGAAAACAACATTCACTTACTCGTTTGGTACCTTTGCTTACCGGCACATGCCTTTTGGCCTCTGCAATGCTCCCGCAACCTTTCAAAGATACATGATAAGTATATTCTCCAATTATATTGAAAGCATCATTGAGGTCTTTATGGGTGATTTTAGTATTTATGGTAATACCTTTGATAGTTGCCTGCAAAATCTCACACTTGTGCTTAAGAGATGTATGGATGCCAACCTAGTACTTAATTGGGAAAAATTCCATTTTATGGTTGATCAAGGCATAGTGTTAGGCCATGTCATTTCTTCCAAGGGGATAGAAGTTGATAAATCTAAAATTGATATAATTCGTTCTTTACTTCCTCCAACAAGTGTGCGGGAGATTCATTCTTTTCTTGGACATGCAGGATTTTATTGAAGATTTATCAAGGATTTTTCCAAATGTGTAAGACCACTATGCAAGCTGTTGCAAAAGGAGATGCCATTTCACTTTGATGAAGATTGTAAAAAGGCATTCGAAAGCTTGAAGGAACTTTTGACATCGGCACCCATCATTCAACCAGCAGATTGGAACAAGCCATTTGAGTTGATGTGTGATGCAAGTAACTTTGCATTGGGAGCCGTTTTAGGGCAACGAGTTGGAAAGACACCTCATGTTATATATTATGCATCAAGAACTTTGAATGATGCCCAACTCAATTACTCTACTACTGAAAAAAAGCTTTTAGCAGTTATTTCTGCCTTAGAGAAATTTCGTTCGTATCTTATTGGCACTAAATTAACTGTCTTTTTTGATCATGCAGCTCTTAGGTACTTGCTTGCCAAAAAAGAGGTAAAACCAAGGCTCATTAGATGGATACTCCTCTTACAAGAGTTCGACCTTGGGATTAAAGACAAAAAGGGGAGTGAAAATTCTGTGGCCGACCACCTCAGTTGCCTCATCCATGAGAAAGAAACTCTCCCATTGCAAGAAAGCTTCCCCGATGAACAATTTCTTCTGGTTATGGACACATCTCTTTGGTTTGCGGTTATAGCGAACTATCTAGTCACTAAGAAAATTCCAAGTGACTTGACCACCACTCAAAGGCAAAAACTCAAGGCAATGACCAAGTATTTTGTGTGGGATGAGCCGTACTTGTGGAAACACTATTCGGATCAATTGATAAGAAGGTACATGCATGAAAATGAATTGCATTCAATACTTACCTTTTGTCACTCTTATGCATGTGGTGGACATTTTGGAGCAAAGAGGATTACTCTCAAGGTGTTTGAAAGTGAATTCTATTGGCCCACCCTATTCAAAGATGCATTCCTCTTTTGCAAATCTTGTGATCGATGTCAAAGGGTAGGTACGTTGGGAGTCCGAAATCAAATGCCACAAACACCCATACTTTTTGTTGAATTTTTTGATGTTTGGGGTATTTATTTCATGGGAACTTTCCCTTTATCTTATGGTAACCTTTACATCATTCTTGTCGTTGATTATGTGTCAAAATTGGTGGAAGCAATGGCCACTCGAACTAATGATTCTCAAGTGGTTGTAGATTTTGTTAAATCCAACATTTTTGCAAGGTTTGGAACGCCAAGAGCTATTATTAACGATGGAGGACTACATTTTTGCAACCGTTCCTTTTAGGCCCTATTGAAAAGATACAACATCACCCATAAAGTGGCTATACCTTACCATTCGCAAACTAGTAGGCAAGTCGAAGTGTCTAACCGAGAGGTCAAATCCATCCTCGAAAAAATTGTGAATCCCAATAGAAAGGATTGGAGTCTCTGCCTCAATGATGCACTCTGGGCTTATAGGACGGCATACAAAACACCGATTGTCATGTCCCCTTATTAGTTAGTTTATGGTAAGCCTTGTTGTCTCCCGGTTGAACTCAAACACAAGACATTTTGGGCAGTCAAGCAATGCAACATGAACTTAGGTGCAGCGAGTGATTAAAGAAAGCTTCAACTCAATGAACTTGAGGAAATTCGGAATGACGCCTATGAAAGTTCAAGAATTTATAAGGAAAAAACTAAGGCGTACCATGATAAAATGATTTCAAGAAAGGATTTTGTTGTTGGACAAAAAGTTCTTCTTTTCCACTCGGGCCTCAAGTTATTTCCAGGTAAATTACGTTCTCGATGGATCGACCCTTTTGTTGTTACTAATGTCTTTCCTCATGGTGTAGTAGAAATCAAAAAGCCTTCAGACTGAGAAAGAGTTTAAGGTGAATGGGCATCGATTAAAGCCATATTTTGAACCCTTCGTACCACAAAACATGGAGGAAATGTGATTGGAGGATCCAATCGAAGAAGCATGAAAGAGGACACTTATTTTTGTTTTTGTGAATTTTTGTCACCAATGGTCCCCAACCATCATCACAGCCATCACCGTCAACACCACTAGGGGAGTATTTGAACCTCTTGCGCTTTCTATTTCTTTTTGCTTTTACATTGAGGATAATGTGTAATTTAAGTTTGGAGGTGAGGTGGTATGTGCTAAATTTTTTGTGGAATTTTGTGGTTTGTGCTAATTTTGTTCTCACTAAAAACTTAAAATTTCAGGTTAAATGCTTGTTTGTATTTTTTGATAGTTTTGCCAATTGCATTGCATTGATTTATGAATTAGGAACATGAATGCTAAGTGTTGTTTATTTTCACCCACTTATTCCATGATTGACTCTTTATTGAGCACTTAGGTCATGAGATTCATCACATGCACTTGTTCGTTGCACTTGTAGGTTGTTAACGAACTTAAATGACCATGCTATTAGAAATTCTTCAATTACTCAACCAATGCAAGGATAAGTTTGGGAGTGGTTGAACCGGTGAAAGAAATTATTTAGAATTGTATTAATTCTCGACTCAGTGATTGATTGTGTGGAATGTTCTTAGACTTCAAATGAAAGTTAGATGTTGTTTTCCATCTATTGATATTTCAAAAAAAATCTATAGGAAAAAGTTGCCTACCCTAAGGAGTATGAGTCATCATTGAGTAATCTGGCCCTATGCATCACCAATGTGTAGGAGACGATCTACAAATGAAGAAGGCTACCCTTAGGGACCAGAGCGAGAACTACCTACATTGGAAAAATGGAAAAAAAATAAAAGGGATGCTATAAGCATCTATGGGTGATTTTGTTGAAGAATTGATGGATTGTGAGTAATTTGCCTAACATGAGTTGTGGTCTAAGCACTCAAAATTTTTGGTGAATTAATACATGACTAGATGGTCTATTTTTTCGGTTCAAACCAACCAAATTTGATAGGGAAAGATTGAGTGATTTGAGGGCAACCTTAAGTTTTTGATACCTTGGGTTAAAGTAAAAATATCAAGTTTAGGGGAGTGTGCATCCCACGAGTGAGAAAGGAAGTTTGACCATTGAGGGTTGGGAAAATCACCAACTTGTGCATTGCGATGAATTGGAATGACCACACACACACACGAGTCAAGCATGGTGTAAGTTTAAAAGTGTTTGTTGTAGTATTTTTGTAAACATTTCATAAGTTATTTGCATAATGTAAGAATTGTAGCAAAGTGGCAAAATATCAAACAATTGGAGTGTTTGTTATTATTATAGTATTTCATTTGGTTTTAATTTTTGTGTTTGTATGCTTGTTTGTATTGCTATGTTCGAGGGCTAATAAAGATTTAAGTTTGGGGTGTGATAAATATGGGTTTATTACGCTTATTTGGACCATTAAATTTAGATATTTGTGAGTTTTATTAGCGATTTATTACTTAATTTTCTTATTTTTAGTTTGTAGGTGAAAACTCGAGATTAAACGATAAATTGAAGGAATTTATGCGAGAAACGAGCTAAAGATAAAGGCAAACGAAGAAGACAACCAAAGATGTCGCCGAAAGAAGATTTAAAAAAAAAAAATTCAACGGCGCCCAGCCTGTACAAAAAACAGAAACTGTGGCGCCCAGGCGCCATTGTTCCAGCACCTAGGTGCCACTCGAGCCGTTTTTAATTATTTTCAAAGTTTCAGGGACCAATGCTGCAATTTCCTTTAGGTTTTAGGTTAAAACATTCAACCAAACACAAGATTTTCATTCTTGAACTTGAGGGGCAACTGCTTCTTCTTGTTTTTCTTCTTTTTCTTTTCTTTCTTTTTCCTTTTTCCTTTCACCTTTATTTTCTAAGATATTTTGGGGAAGATTGGACTATGGAGATGGTGCATTAGCTTGAAGAAGATGACCTATTGATATTGAAGGATTTTCAACCATTTCTCTCTTTATCAATAAGTTTTTCTTTTCACTTTTTCCATCAACGTTTTGTAAGAAATTGTTAGTTATTTGTGGATATTTCATGGGTAACTGATTATATTTTGTGATTGGGGATTATTTCAAACCCGAGTTATGATTTTCAATTAATTTGTGTTTTATAATTCTCTTGATTAATGTGCTTAATCCATTGTTTTAAATGTTTATTTTGTTCTTCTTGATTGTTTAAGTGTACAACTAAATGGTTAAGTTGTTTCGATAATGCTATTTTGGAATTAGTAGTATGTAATAGCTATTGATTCTAAAACCTAGTAGCAATTACATTTTGATAGATTATGAAGAATTTTCAATTAAATGTATGTGGATTAACACTTAAGTTTGTAAACCGAGCTTACGAGTTTACCCTTAATTCAATTCATCTCTTTTGTCGTAATGCGTTTGTTAAGTTAAATCTAGAGAGCTTGTTCTAGGTTGTCTAATGAATAGGGTTGAGTAAAGAGCTTGTTTTATTCGACTAACATGTAAGAAGTGATTGAGGTAATTGAGCTTGTAATTATTCTCAAATTGTTGTTAATCTTGAGAACGAAAATCTATTGGTGTAATTGACATGAAAATCATTCTCGTGGTGACGAAGTATCCCCCAATCACATTTTCTCGCATTCAATCAAGAATCACTTTGTTTATTTCAGATTTCAAGTCTTTTCTAGTTTAAATTTATCGCTTTCCTTAGTTCAACAAACCAAATCCCCCCCCCCAAATTTAATCTATTTCGTCTATTATTATTAATTTTACTTTTTAGTGCGCAATTGACATAATTGAATCAATTCTCTGCGGGAAATGACCCTTACTTGCCATATTACTATTTAAAACAACACATTTAAGTTAAGTAAGGAAAATTAATTGGAACGTGATATACAACGTATCATATGCGATTTTTGTTTATCGAAACCTCAATCAAACTATTTTGAAATTGCTTGGTTCAATTTGAGGGAAAAAATCACAGGTCCACGATTTCAATTTGATTTAGGATTTCGCAATTTTTTTGTACAGTCCTAAAAATTATCAAATGAAGTGTAAAATCAAAAGAAATCAGAAAAACGGAGGACCTTTTAGTAAAAAAACTCAAATTTAGCCCTTCTTTAATCCCCTTTCCAAATATATATTTCCTTTTTCTTCTTTTCAATCAACGTTTCTCACTAGTGTGTTTTTAAAGAATATATTTTAAAATAATATATTGACGGAAAACGTGAGTTTAAAAAAAAATTGATTTACGTATAATATTATTTTAATGAAAATATGTGATTAAAATAAGAGAAGAAATATGCATTATGGAAAATTCAAAGTTTTTTAATTCCTAAATACGTAAAGGTTATGGAAATGGCGAATTAGAGATCATAATGAGTGGCGTCTTCACTCTAAAGAAAACTCTGCGGTGCAATTGCTTAAGCCCAAAAGCAAAACCCTAAGCTTTATGCTCTTCTGTACCAAAAGTCTATTCACTGAACAATCTGAGTCCGACAGCGAGTTGTCTCATCCCTCTTCAAGTAAGCAGAGGCGTAATGCTGATAGACCCCTCAAGAACGGGTTGGACAACGGCATCTACATGGTAAATTGGCTTAAGCCCCTTGAACATCTCCCTGGTTGTCCAGGTGCACACCCCCAATAGTGGGGAGCCACATACCCCCCCGGACAACCAGGGGGTTGTCACAGTAGCACAACCGGTAAATTCCACCCAAGCATATGCAACTGTCTATAAACTATGTCAATGTTCTTCGGGCTTAGTTTCATGACATAGATAGTTACTGGATTTCATTTTTTGCGCAATTGAATTGTACATTTGGAATTTTTTTATTCTATTTATGCGTAAAAATGTGTGCTTAGATGATAAACATGTTACTCACTTTACAACCAATCCAGCAGTAATAGCAGAAGCGGCAGAAATCAGTGGATTCACGATAAGTTCCTCAGACCAAAAAAAAAGGTTAATGATACAATCAACCGATGAATTATGAGTTAATTATTCCATCTGTAAGATTCATCCAATCGAAGTAACTTACAACTTTGAATTTAAGTAATAATATTATTGAATCATCAGTTAGGTTTGGGGGTTTGAGAGCATAGAAGTCAAGAATCCCTTCTGTCAGAAAGTTTTGTACTATACATGAACGCAAAAGTCTATAGATGTTATTAATAATTTGATGGTTATTTGGGACTTGACGTTTCTCGTGCAGCAGGCAACATTAGTGGGACAAGTGGGGCAGATTCCTATACAAAAAAAAGATTGAAGAGTGGTCGGATGGTTACTTTGCTTTCACTTGGTATTGGGGCATCCAAAACAATAGGAGACCCTTGGATAACGAGGAACCCAGGGATTATGCAAATCGGTCTGCGGTGCAGTGGCATAGGGTCTCAGTTTATCCTGAGAGATTGGGGGAACTTGCAATGAAAATCTTCTTCCAAGGTAATTTTCAAACTCCCCTGCTCAACCCCAATGCCCTTTTAACCACCACTAGTCGGGCAGGATTATTTTGAAAGTCATATTAGCGTTTTTAATGTTGATATGAATTTATTGTTCAAAGAAGAACCGATTCAATTAGTTATAAAAATAATTATTTGAAGTAAGCTATTTGTGATATTAATTTTGAAATTGAATGATTCAATATAGTAATGACAAAAATGATCAGTTTATCTTTGTGCAAAGAAAAGCAGTAATTTTCACCAGTAGAAAAAAATCGAAATAATTTTAAATCAAACAAATTTATATTGAAAAAATTTTGAATAGAAAAAAATTTCTCTTTTGAAGAAGAGAAAATTAGTAATTGAAAAAATTAAGTTCAATCATAAAGAGAAAAGAATTTAAAACAAATTTAAATAGAAAAAAATTTATCTATAATATTAACAAAAAATTTTAAAAAATAAATTAATCAGTAATTTTCACCAGCAGAAAAATTGAAATAATTTTACATTGAACAAATTTATATTGAAAAAAATTTAAATAGAAAAAAATTTGTCCTTTGAAGAAAAGAAAAGCAGTAATTAAAAAAATTAGGTTTAATAAGAAATGAATTTAAAAAATTTTAAATAGAAAATTTTTTATCTATAATATAAATAAAAAAATTTTAAAATTAAATAAATAGATAAAATAAATTTTCATCCATTGAAAGGAAAGACAATCTCTCCATGAATAGAGATATGCTCTCCGTCCACGGAGAGTATTTTTTTTCCTTATTTTTTATTTAAATTTATTTTGTTCATATTATAAATTTTTTTATTTTGGATTTAAAATTCTTTTTAATTCTTTTCTCTTTATGATAAAATTTATATTTTTCAATTTTAATTAAATAATATTAATATATTATATGTTTCATTTTTGTAACTCTAATTTGTTTAATTTTTTTGTTTAATTACATAATTTTTTTTAAGTTTGTTTTGTTCATATTATAATTTTTTTTTTCTTTTTAATTCTTTTTCTCTTTATAGGTTGGGCACATTTTCTCTCCTTAAAGGAACTACGAATGGGTGATACATGTGTCTTTAAACTACTAAATAAACCAACAATCCTCTTTACAGATTCAAACAATAACAGAACTGTAAATACTGTTAACTGGACCAAAAAAACTCCAAATATACCCAAAGCAAACTCTTGTAAGCCTCATTAAATATAACAAACAATGGTAAAAAATTTAAACTTCTCAAGTAGATAAGAGTAAAGAAAGAAAGACCTAACTAACTTTTACACACTAATATATATATATATATATATATATATATATATATATATATATATTAAATAAAGTCTAAGAAAATAAGAAATAAATCCACAAGAAAACAAACATCAAACAAAAACATAAATTTTATAGCCATATCCAAGAAAAAATAAAATAAAACTCCAATTAAATTTTCACGTATATACAGAGACAAAAACATACCTCACATCTGAGTAGAGGAAGATGAGCCGAGCTAGATTTTCATCTAAACAAAGAAATAAAAATTACATACCTTAAATAAATCTTAAAAAACTAAAAAACGGAAATACAAACAAAAAAGAAATTGCAAGAACATACCCAAAGATAATCGTCACAAATTCTATAATTTTCTTCCCTACGATTGAGATGAGAACTAAGCGATGTTTCTTCCCCCACAGAAAGAAACAATAATTTGGAGAGTTTTTTTCGTACATGAAAGCTACTGGATTGAATTGAGGGAGGAAAAATGAGTGATAGATAATAAATTACTTTATATTTTTTATAATATAATAAAAAAATCAAACCACTTTGACAAAATCCATTTCAAATCAGTTTCATGTGAAAACGTATATGGCAAAAATGAACAGTCCAGCTTTGCATAAAAAAATTGAAAAAATTTAAATATAAAAAAGTTAATATTGAAAAAATTTTAAATAGAAATAAATTCTCCTTTCACGAAGAGAAAAAATAATTAAAAAAATTAAGTGCAATCATAAATAAAGAGAAAATAATGCATAAAAATTTTAAATAGAAATAATTATCTATAATATTAAAATAACAAATTACAAAATAAATTACAAAATGAATAAATAAGAAAAAAAAAATTCGAAAACGTAAAAATTTTTTGCTTTGTGCACAGAGTGAATATTCACTCTGTGCATAGATTTTTATTTTTTTTTATAATTATAGTAATTTTTTGTTAATATTTAATTTTAAAAAATTAAATATATCTAAATATTTACTTTAAATTGTTAAATTAATATTTTTTTATCTATAAGTAGCTTTTATAACTATAAGTTGTTTATTACTTTTATATAACTTGAAGTGATTTTTTTACTTATAAGTAACTTTTTAAATTCTAGATAGTGAAATCTTTATATAATATTTAATTTAAAAAATTAAATATATCTAAATATTTATACTTATTAAATTTTAAGTTAATATTTTTTTACTTATAAATAGCTTTTGCAATTATAAGAGAATAAGAGATTAATATTTTTTTTTACCTATAAGTAGCTTTTACAATTATAAGTTTTTTTATTACTTTTAAATAACTTGAAGTGCTTTTTTTACTTATAAGTAACTTTTTATATTCTAGATAGTGTAATAATTTTATTAATATTTAATTTATAAAACTAAATATATCTAAATATTTATACTTAAAAAATTTTATGTTGATATTTTTTTTACTTATAAGTAGCTTTTACAATTATAAGTTCGTTTTACATTTAAATAATTTGAAATGATCTTTTTAGTTATAAGTAATTTTTTACATTTTAGAAATAAATAATAACTTTTATGATAAAATTATTTTTAAAAATATTATTACTAATAAAATTATAGGACATGGTCGATAGTTGATAGCGTGAGAAAATGAAGAAAGAGTACTGTGTGTCAGATTCAAAGTATGTAAATTGTAGGTAAAATAGAAAAACGACGTCGTTTCTACTCTACCAATTATTAAGAAAAAAAGTTACAGTGCGACAAAATATTATTTAAAAAGATATTACTACTAATAAAATTATAGTATATGGTTGACAGTTGTTAGCGTGAAAAAATGGAGAAAAGAGCATTGTGTGTCAGATTCAAATGATCAAATAAGTTCAATGTGAAAACTAATGTGACAAAAATGAACAGTAAGATAAGGAAGAATAATATACTAAAAAAAATCACTTTGATCAAACTCACTTCAAACCAGTTGAATATGAAAACGTATGTAACAAAAATGAACTGTTCAGTTTTGTGCAAAAAAAGCAATAATTCCCATCTCCACCAATGGAAAAAAATTGAAAAAATTTTAAATAGAAAAAAAATTCTCCTTTCACTGAAAAAAAAATAATTGAAAAAATTAAGTTCAATCATAAATAAAGAGAAAGAAATTCATAAAATTTTAAAATAGAAAAAAATTATCTATAATATCAAAATAACAAATTACAAAATGAATAAATACGAAAAAATTTCCAAACGTAAAATTTTTTTTCTCCATGCATGGAATAAATATTCACTCTGTGCATATATTTTTAAATAAATATTTAGATATATTTAATTTTTTAAATTAAATATTAATAAAAAGATTACACTATCTAGAATGTAAAAAGCTACTTATAAGTAAAAAATCACTTCAAGTTATTTAAAAGTAATAAAAAAATTATAATTGTAAAAGCTATTTATAGATAATAAAATATTAATTTCAATATTTTTAAGTAATTATTTAGATATATTTCCTTTTTTTAAAATTAAGTATTAATAAAAAATTTACAGTAATTAAAAAAATAAAAAAAACTTGCAAGGAGACACTCCACTCCGTGCATGGAGTGTTAGAGTTTTTTTTTTTTTTAATTAACGTAATTTTTTAATATTTAATTTTAAAAAATTAAATATATCTAAATTTTTACATAAAAATGTTGAAGTTAATATTTTTTATCTAGAAGTAGCTTTTACAATTACATGTTTTTCATTACTTTTAAATATCTTGAAGTGATTTTTTTAGTTATAAATAACTTTTTACATTTTAGATAGTGTAACCTTTTTATTAATATTTAATTTAAAAAATTAAATATATCTAAATATTTATACTTAAAAAATTATAAGTTAATATTTTTTTACTTATAAATAGCTTTTGCAATTATAAGAGTATGAGAGATTAATATTTTTTTACCTATAAGTAGTTTTTATAATTATAAGTTTTTTATTACTTTTAAATAACTTGAAATGTTTTTTTACTTATAAGTAGCTTTTATGTTCTAGATAGTGTAATATTTTTATTAATATTTAATTTATAAAACTAAATATATCTAAATATTTATACTTAAAAAAATTTAAATTAATTTTTTTTTACTTATAAGTAGCTTTTACAATTATAAGTTCGTTTTACTTTTAAATAATTTGAAGTGATATTTTTAGTAATAAGTAACTTTTTATATTTTAGAAAATAAAGAATAATAGTTTTGAAATGCCTGTTGTGACGCCCCGTAACATTTTCTACGATTGGTCGTCTCGCGCACCATTGACGACGTGCAATGCTATAACGTGAGTACTTCAAAATGATATTAAGAAAGTAATATTTCGACTTCATTTGATATTTCGTAATGAGCCCAAAAATGAAAACAAAAACATAAGTAAAAAACAAAATTGTTTGAGAGCATTTGCTTCGTGCACAGAGCCAAACACGGTTCCGTGCACGGAGCAGATTTGGCTCCGTGCACAGAGCAATGTTTTGGAAAGATAGATTTTATTATTATTATTATTATTATTATTATTATTATTATTATTATTATAGCAAATTTCATTTAGATAAATGTGTTAGTGTAAAATATATTTTAAAAATTAAATATATCTACATATCTACATAAAATTTTAATTTAATAATTTTTACTTATAAGAAGTTTTTATAATTATAAGTTTTTTTTTTTACTTTTAAATAATTTGAAGTAATTTTTGCGAAAATTGTCGAGAAAAAATAATAAACATTAATAAAATAATTGATTTTTTTAAGAAAAAAGACAAGTTATGTACATTTTTTAACACACACGTTTAATGTACGTTTAACTATTTTCAATATTTATTTAGATCATTCGATGTATCTATAATATAGTTCTCGAAATGAGTTTCGAGAAAATATAGAAGATTTATCGATTCTATTACCGTACAATCGTCGATAAATTTTTAAAATTAGCTTGTTATCGAAATTCTCAAAATAATAGTTTGAAAATGCGTATTCTGACGTCCCATAACATTTTCTACGATTGGCAGTTTCACGCACCGTTAATGACGTGTAATACTATATCGTGAGTACTTCAAAATGTATTAAGTATGTAATATTTCGACTTTATTTGATATTCCGTAAAAAGCCCGAAAATGAAAAAAAAATAATACTAAACTAAACTTTGAGCAATACACGGAGCAAACATATTTTTTTCTTTTCTTTTCTTTTTTTTAAACTTTTATTTGTAGTAATTTTTTTTATTAATATTTAATTTTAAAAATTTAGATATATTCGGGAAGTCCCTAAAGTTCTAAAATAAACTTAAAAGAATACAAAAATACCTTAAATATTCACAAGAGTGATTCAGCTGTACAATGTTTTTTGGATTGAGAGTTTTTCTGGAGGAAATGTTTCAAAGGGTTTTTTGGATAGTAGAGAGTACACAGGTTGTAAACTTCTGCCTAAATCGAATGAAACTCGTTCCTTAAATAGAAAAATTCTTGGGAGCAAAAGGTTTATACTACCCTTGAGAAAGGCACACGTTTCACCGAGAAACTTCTGGTCAATTCAAGATTTAACAAGTGGAAATAAAAGTTCCTACTTTTATAAAATTTTCAAAAAGTCTACAGTTGGCAATCTTTCTTTTATCAAAAGTTTCACCAACTTTTTCAAAAAGTCTAAAAAATCTTTCCTACTTTTGAAAATTTTTTCCCTTGTCGGAGAATCTTTTCTTTTTTCAAAGAATTCCTGACATCTTTCCCCAAAAGTCTTCAATCTTGATTTTTGGGTCTTCTCTTTTTTCTTCTTTTCTTCTGTCAAAATTTGTTTTTTCTGAATTATTGAAGATCTGATCATGTACTAAGATTATGGCGTGCCACTGATGAAAATGACATTCCAGGACATATGAGTATACAAAGAAAAGCCATGAGAGATCATTTTACCTTAATACTTTTAAGTTTTTCTGGGTTGCATATTACCTGAACATATTCTTTTTCTTTGTATTCTATACCTTGACTATGTTCTTCTGTTTCTATTATTTTTCCTTTATTATTATATTCTAATATTTCTATCTTATTTATTATAAATTTCTGCATTTCTTCTAAACTTCCTATTCTTTTTCTAAAAATTTTTATTTCTGATATTTCAATTAGAAAAAGAGATTTTGGATTTAAAAGTCCATTATCCAACATGTACTATGGAGCCCAAAAAGTCCATAGCTAGTCCAGCCCAAACGGTAGCTGGTAAAGACTTATCAAATCCGTTAAAGGTTGTGGACTTACCAAAAGCCCAACAGACTCAGAGGACTGTTGATTCCTCTACTAAATTAGACAATCAGACCCAGCAGACTGATAAATCTGCTACAGAAAAAGGTAAAGAGATTTGGGATCTTTTAGGACAGCCCAGTGGAAAATTTGATTACTTAGTGAAGTATAGTCCACCAGAACATTTTTCTTCAGAACACTTTTCAAATAATCCAGAACTTTCACAAGTCCAAGAAATCCAATCCAGTAATGGAAAAGAAAAAATAGTAGTCCAAAATAGTCAAGAATGTTACATTTAGCCCTAAGTTTTCTAACTGGGTACCAATTACATAAATAACAAACTATATTATCTGCTCCTTTATATTTTAGCCAATTATGTAAGCATTCTATGGTTATCATATAATTTTTCTTATCCCGATCACTACTTCCTTTTTTGCTCTGATACCAAATGGGGGGGGTATGCTGTTTTAAATGGCTGTTGTTTAATAGGTTATTTTGTTTAAACTTTTAACTTTTAATAGCTTTAATCCTACTCAGTACTCTCCTTAGTTTTCTATAAATCTTTCTTAAGAATCATATATAAATCCCTTTTTTTTTTCACCACCTATGACATATAAACTTAAACATGATTCCTTTTTATAAGGTTACCCATGGCGCTCCCTTATAAAATTCTTAGATTAATTTTTTCCTTTTCCCAGCATCTCTAGAAAACATCAAAAGGCTCACTCCGGCCAAAAGTTTTCATTCATATGGGTCACTCAGGATTAACCTAAAAACAGTATGGCTTCTAGAAATCAAGTTATGCTTTTATTATATGCATAGGATGAAATGATGAACATAACAAATATTTACTTGAAAAACATGAACAAAAGATTAAAACATAGATCAGGGATTTATAAATTCATCTTTAAAAAGATTTACAACTAAGGATTTCCCTTTCGGGAAGTCCCTAAATTTCTAAAATAAACTTAAAAGAATACAAAAATACCTTAAATATTCACAAGAGTGATTCAGCTGTACAATATTTTTTGGATTGAGAGTTTTTCTGGAGGAAAGGTTTCAAAGGGTTTTTTGGATAGCAGAGAGTACACAGGTTGTAAACTTCTGCCTAAACCGAATGAAACTCGTTCCTTAAATAGAAAAATTCTTGGGAGCAAAAGGTCTATACTACCCTTGAGAAAGGCACACGTTTCACCGAGAAACTTCTGGCCAATTCAAGATTTAACAAGTGGAAAGAAAAGTTCCTACTTTTACAAAATTTTCAAAAAGTCTACAGTTGGCAATCTTTCTTTTATCAAAAGTTTTACCAACTTTTTCTAAAAGTCTAAAAAATCTTTCCTACTTTTGAAAATTTTTTCCCTTGTCGGAGAATCTTTTCTTTTTTCAAAGAATTCCTGACATCTTTCCCCAAAAGTTTTCAATCTTGATTTTTGGGTCTTCTCTTTTTTCTTCTTTTCTTCTGTCAAAATTTGTTTTTTCTGAATTATTGAAGATCTGGTCATGTACTAAGATTATGGCGTGCCACTGATGAAAATGACATTCCACTGTCTGAATTATTGTATCCTTCTTCTTGTGGATCTTCATCTTCATCTGAGAGTCTGGAGTTACTGGCTTCATCTTTTTCTTTCTGATCTGGGCATTCTGCAATTTCTTTTTCTTCTTCATGGCTCTTTTTTAATATTATCTCAAATGCTTGGTTAACTGCTTCTCTTATTTGTTTTTTTAATTCTTCATCATTTTTCTTCTTCTTAATCTTTTTCTTTTTTCTAGAAGAAGTCCCTTCATCTTTTTTAGATTGTTTTTGGAGTTCTTCAATTTTTTCAAAGATCTTTTCTAAAGAAGCGGTATCTGGGTTAGGATCTTGTGATTCTTGAAATAATAAACATTCTTGACTATCTTGGACTACCTTTTTTCTTTTCCCTTACTGGATTGGATTTTTTGGACTTGTGAAAGTTCTGGGTTATTTGAAAAGTGTTCTGAAGAAAAATGTTCTGGTAGACTATACTTCACTAAGTAATCAAATTTTCCACTGGGCTGTCCTAAAAGATCCCAAATCTCTTTACCTTTTTCTGTAGCAGATTTATCAGTCTGCTGGGTCTGATTGTCTAATTTAGTAGAGGAATCAACAGTCCCCTGAGTCTGTTGGGCTTTTGGTAAGTCCACAACCTTTAACGGATTTGATAAGTCTTTACCAGCTACCGTTTGGGCTGGACTAGCTATGGACTTTTTGGGCTCCATAGTACCTGTTGGATAATGAACTTTTAAATCCAAAATCTCTTTTTCTAATTGGGCTACTTTCTTTTGGAGTTGAGTTCTTTCTAGTGAAAGGTTCTAATTGGCTTCATTGATAACTTTGTAGTTTCTCTGCATACATTCACAATGTTGGCAGAAAATATTCTGATCTTTGCTTGGAGAAAAGTCTAATGGAGGGTCTGAGTAATTCTTCAAGGAAGGAGATAAATGAAAATTTATTCCTGTCTGTTGTCTTACAACGTCTAATGCTTCTTGGAAATTTGTAAAACCTTTGTAAAGAGGGTCTGGAAAATTTTTAATACAATCTAAAACTTCTATCCAAGAATGAAAAATTCCTAGAGTTCTTCCTTTAATAACGACATAAAATTTAAACCTTTACTTGTTCTGACTAAAATGTTCTGATAATGCATTCATGCATGCAAGAAAATATTTTTGATCTTTTGGATTCTTATTATAAGAAATCCATAGATTATCGAAAATGCATTTTTCTTCTTTAGATAAAGAAATATGAGGTAAAATTTTAAAAGAAATATTACTATTAGGAAACACTATGAGTTCTTGGTTTCCAAACCTTAGTCTGTCTTGTAACATTGGTCTGTTCTGATTAAATGGAGTCTGTGGTAATAGTCTTGATGCAAATGAATTTCTAGGTGGAATTCCTGGTCTTATAGGCCTTGGCCTTGTCATCTGTATAAAGAAATTATGTTAAACAAATTTAATAATTTCTATCTATTATTATTCTACTTAATATATCTGCTGTCTTATTATCACTACCTTTAATATGTTCGAATTCTATATTAATTCCTGTATTAGTGATTCTATCAATAAAATTTAACCATCTTCTTCTGCTACTTCTTTTTGAACCTATTTTCATTTTATTAACAAAAGAAACTATGGCTACAAAATCTTATCTTATAGTTATTTCTTTCTTAGATATAATAAATAATTCAAAACTATCTAATGCATAGTTTATAGCTAATAATTCTGCATCTATACTGCTTAGATTTCCTTTCTCTTTATAGTTTCCACTATTATATCTACAAATTCTTTCTATACTTTTATCAGTATATTTGTTAGGTTTGCATATTAATATAGCTCCCCATCCTGTCATGCTTCCATCTGTTTCTATGATTAGGTATTCTGAATCTAATGGCATAGCTAATTCTGGCGAAGTTTTTATTTTTTCTTTTATTTGTTGGACTAATTTTATATCTTCTTGGTTAAAGAATATTTGTCCTGTAGGAGATATTTTTACATATAAAGGTCCTGCTATTTTTTCTAAATCTTTTATAAATGGTCTAGCATAATTTACTAATCCTAAAAATTTTTGGATTTGTTTTAAATCTTCTAGTTTATCTGAAAATTCTAAAGCTTTCTTAGCAATATGAGGTTGTAACTTTATTTTACCTTCTCCTATGTTAACTCCTATAAAATCTATAAATTTTTTGAATAAAATCATTTTCTTCTTACTAATTATGAAGCCATGTTTAATAAATTCTGAAAATACTATTTGTAAATGTCCTCTATGTTCTTGTTTATTTTTACTAAAAACTAAAATATCATCTATATATACTATTACAAACTTACTATGTTTATTAAAAATACTTTCCATTTTTCTTTGGAAAATACTTGGTGCGTTCTTAATTCCAAATGGCATTACAAGCCATTCAAAATGTCCTTCTGGGCATGTAAAAGTTGTCCACTTAATACTTTCTAAGTGCATTTTTACTTGCCAAAATCCTGACTTTAGATCAAATTTGCTGAAAATTTTACAGTCTTGTATTTTATTTATTAAAACTGTCTTGTCTGGTATATTATAAGCATCATCTATAGTATTGTCATTAAGTCTTTTATAGTTAATAACCATTCTGCTTTTTCCTCTAACAATTTCTGAATGTTTTCTAACTATAAAGGCTGTTGATCTATGAGGACTATCTGATTTTCCGATTACACCTAATTCCAAGAGTTCTTTTATATGTGTTTTAAAATCTTCTATATCTAGATTTGTTACTTCTATGTTCTTAGTTTTAATTATATATTCTGGATTCTTAATTTTTAATTCACATAATATTTTGTCTTTTTTCCAATATTTTAAAACATTTTCTCCTATTATTTCCATCTTTTCTAATCTAGAAATTAAATTTTCTATTTCTTGTTCTGTTATCAACATATCATAAATTTTTTCATTATCAATTAATTCTATAGTTCCAAAATCTATGTTTTCTAAATTATCTAATTCTATAGTTCCAAATTCTATATTTTCTAAATTATCTAATTCTTCTTCTAAACTATTTTCTTCTATCAACTGACATTCTCTTTCTTTTTCACACTTACAGTTATTACTACTACTTTCACCACGCTTCTCTAAGCACTCTGATGGAAAATAGGTAGTCTGTGTTGGTGTAAATAATGTATGTTTTTGTAAATGTAAAAAGTCTTTAGTAATTGTAACACTTCCATTATCTTTTAATAAAAAACTTAATCCTATTATAAAATCTGTATCTTTAATATTTAAAGGTCTAACCCAAACTGATTCTTTTGGTAAGGTATATTCTATACTTCTACCACAATTTGTCTTAAAACTAATCTTACTATTTGATTGTAATAATTCTTTATAAGTATAGAGTTCTCCATCCATTTGTTGTGCTTCTATTGGTTTATCTGAGTATTTTATGTATTTTTCTGGGATTAATTTCTTATTGATTATACAATTACTACATCCTGAGTCTATTAATCCTAAACATTTTATTTCATATTGTCCTATTCTTATATAACATTTTACCTTAATACTTTTAATTTTTTCTGAGTTGCATATTACCTGAACATATTCTTTTTCTTTGTATTCTATACATTGACTATGTTCTTCTGTTTCTATTATTTTTCCTTTATTATTATATTCTAATATTTCTATCTTATTTATTATAAATTTCTGCATTTCTTCTAAACTTTCTATTCTTTTTCTAAGAATTTTTATTTCTGATATTTCAATTTTTTCTTTTAAGATTTCTGAATTAACTTCTTCTTTTTCAATAAGATTCTTTTCTCTAAGCATTTTATACATGCTTCTTTATAACATTCTAAACATTTAGCCCTAAGTTTTCTAACTGGGTACCAATTACATAAATAACAAGCTATATTATCTGCTCCTTTATATTTTTGCCAACTATGTAAGCATTCTATAGTTATACTATTCATTAAGTTTAGTTCTTCTTCTGATTCTGATTCTTTTTGTAATCTTATATTAGAAAATTCATCTATTATTTCATAATCAGATTCTTTATTTTCTTCTAAATCTCTGTCTTCTATTGATATAATACTATAAATAGATTCTTTATCTGAAATATATTCATCTAATTGTATTAAATCTTTATTAGTGCATTCTATTAGTGTACTCTTTTTATCATAGTTATTTATTCTTTTAGGACAAGTCTTGGATAAATGTTCATTACTATTACAAACGTAACAACTAAATCTATTTTTATAAGTTCTTTCTGGTTTAAATTTTCTAACATGTCTTTTTTCATCTAAGTATAGTTTTTTTTTATTAAATTTTCTAAGAAAATATCTTTTCTTAAAAGGTGTTTTATTCTTTCTTTCTCTATTACTATATTTATTTTTTCTTGAACTAGAGGCTCCATAAGTTTGTGGGGTAAAAATGTCTTTACAAAATTTATAATCTGTCTTTTTAAGTTGTTTTTGAATTTGTAATTCTACACATTTATCTTCCAAACATCTAATTACATGTTGTATTCTTTGTCCTATACTCCATTGTTTCTGGTTCTTCTTTTACAGCTGGTAGATTATTCCATTTATCTGTAATTTCTAATCCTAATGGTCCTGGTAATTTACGAAATAATTTATTTCCTATTTCTTGGTTAAATGTATTTCCTGATATTGAGGTTAAATAATGATATTCATTTAAAAAATTCTTAACATATCTTCCTTTAGTCCATTTATAAAGACTAAGTTGTTCTAAATCTCTCATGGATTTTCTTTGTATACTCATATGTCCTGAATTAGGATCTGCTCATGTTATTAATATCTGTATTTTATTAACAAAATTATAAGGATTACTTCCCATACTAACTAATTGTTCAAATTCTTGTTTCTTTTCTAATTTAAATGCTTCCCACATAACTTTTACACTTTTTTCTAGGAATGTTTCTAAGTATCTATACATATCTAAAGCTTCCATTTCTTGAGAATTTCTAATATAATGTCCTATTATAGTATTCTTCCATACATCTATTACATTATTCCATGTCTGTGGATCATGTGCTGTAATATTTAAAATCTGTGCTTTATGGTCTGATTGAAATTCTATTTTCTTTTCTAAGGGTCTTTCACTTCCTCTTGCTATATATTTTCCTTCTGTATTATTGTATAAAAGATAAGCTCCTCTTGGGGGAAATCCTCCACTATAGACCATTGTCTCATGTTTAACTGTTCTATCAAAAGGAGTGTTACTAAAAGTTCTATATGTATTTGAGTCTTCCATAAGTTCTTTTATATAACTAAAATCTGAATTATCTGAGTCATTATTTTCTTTAATAGTTCCTATTCTTGTGTTTTGTTCTTGGTCATAATATAAGTATTCAGATTCTGTAATTGTTTTGTTAAGATACATTTGATCTTCTAGTTCTAATAATTCTTTATTATCTAAATTCATTCCTAATTCTTTTGGATAAATTATTCTATCAAGCTCTTCATCTATTAGTTCTATATGAACTTGATTTTGAAATGGTTCATTTTGTTCTTCCTCAGGATTGGTTTCTTCTTCGAAATCATTCTATCTTTGTAGTTGATTATAATCTAAAAATCTTAAACTAGTCCTTCCATGAATGTCCTTATAAGTTAATGCTTCCTGTGGTACTATGATTGTTCTTGATTTTCTAAAAATTTATCCATATCCCATTTTAATCCTGCTAATTGTTCTGATGAGTATTCTTTAGGTTTAACCATATTAATTAATTTACTACTCATTAAATTTACTACTTTATCTATATAAATCTTGTATTTTGTCTGAGAATTATTTGAACATCTTCCTAAAAATCCTATACTAATTAGTAAATTATCTCCACTTTCAACCTCTTCATATCCTTTTGTTTGAATTCATATTTTAATTTTATCTGAAAAATCTTTAATAGTTAATAAAAAATCTGGATTACAATAAATTATACCATTATTGTTATTCATATCAACTTCTGTACTAGCAATCATACTTTTGTCTATATTATTAATTCTTTCATCATATATGGTAACTAATACTTTACATCCTAAATTTTTCCTCATTAATCATTTAACTCCTATAACTATTAAACCTAAATGCATGAATCTAAAATTTTTCTTTTTTAATTCTCATTTAGAATCTTTCGATATTAAGTTTAATTTTCTTACTTGATTTCCTATACACTGGACAGATACTTCTCTACTATGTCTAAAAAATTGTGTTCTTGTTTCAAAAATTCCTCTATTATATAATATTTTTGGGTTAATGATTCTTAATCCATTAGTTTGAAATCTTAAATAATCTTGTTGAGGATCTATAATTTCTTCTATATTTTGATTATATTGTACTGGTCTATTTAAAACTCTTTCTATTATATTTCTGCTTATACTAGATGTACTATTTCTAGATGTAGATGCTTCTTCATTTATTGTTTTAGATCTGCCTAAGAAATGATTGGTATTCATCTTGAAAATTTATATTCTTTAGGTAATTTTCTAGTTACCTTTTCTTTTCCTGTGTGTCTAAAACTTAATTTTTCTAATGTAGTTGTTAAAGATTTTAGATCTTTTTCTACACTTGATGTAGTTCCTATTTCTATCTCTTTAGATTTATTAGAATCTAAAATTCTTTTTATTTCTGTTAAGTCTACCTTAGATGGTATTTTTTCTAATTTAACAAGTTTTTCTAGAATACTTGAATTTTGATTTTTAATATAATCTAAAGATTCTTTTATATTTTTAATTTCTTGATCTTTAACTATAATATTTTCTTTTATAATTTCTAGATAACTGTTTTGCTTTTTATTTTCTAATTCTAAATTTCTCGATAAATTTATGATCAAGTCTACTATACGATTCTCACTTGGGTCTTCTGAAAATAAACTATGTAATTTATGCTTATTATCTAAATTACACTTGATTATATTATTATCAACTGTTTGTACTTTTTTACTAGTATTTCTTAGAATTTCTAAATCTAAAAATTCAAGCTTTCTATTGATATCCAGAGTTCTAAATCCTAATCAATATGTTCTTTTATAAAAATATGTCTATATTCTTCTATTAAGACTCTTTTTACTATATTCTCTCTTAATTCAAAAGGTAAATATTTAAGAACTTTAAATATTTCTAAAATTTCAATTAAATCTTTACTCCAGGCTCCAACTATATTATCTTCCTCAAAGTAACCACAAATAACTATACTATATTTTACTTGGTAAGTTAGTCTATTGTCTCTTATACCTGTAAGTTCTAATATCCAAAAGAAAGTGGCCCAATTAGAAAAAGAGATTTTGGATTTAAAAGTCCATTATCCAATAGGTACTATGGAGCCCAAAAAGTTCATAGCTAGTCCAGCCCAAACGGTAGTTGGTAAAGACTTATCAAATCCGTTAAAGGTTGTGGACTTACCAAAAGCCCAACAGACTCAGGGGACTGTTGATTCCTCTACTAAATTAGACAATCAGACCCAGCAGACTGATAAATCTGTTACAGAAAAAGGTAAAGAGATTTGGGATCTTTTAGGACAGCCCAGTGAAAAATTTGATTACTTAGTGAAGTATAGTCCACCAGAACATTTTTCTTCAAAACACTTTTCAAATAACCCAGAACTTTCACAAGTCCAAAAAATCCAATCCAGTAAGGGAAAAGAAAAAATGGTAATCCAAAATAGTCAAGAATGTTTATTATTTCAAGAATCACAAGATCCTAACCCAGATACCGCTTCTTTAGAAAAGATCTTTGAAAAAATTGAAGAACTCCAAAAAAAATCTAAAGCAAAGACCAGAATATTTTCTGTCAACATTGTGAATGTATGCAGAGAAACTACAAAGTTATCAATGAAGCCAATCAGAATTTTTTTTTTTTTACCTATAAGTAGCTTTTACAATTATAAGTTTTTTCATTACTTCTAAATAACTTGAAGTGATTTTTTTACTTATAAGTAACTTTTTTACATTCTAGATAGTGTAATCTTTTTATTAATATTTAATTTAAAAAACTAAATACATCTAAATATTTATACTTAAAATATTTTAAGTTAATATTTTTTTACATATAAGTAGCTTTTGCAATTATAAGAGAATGAATGATTAAATTTTTTTTTTTACCTATAAGTAGCTTTTACAATTATCAATTTTTTTATTATTTTTAAATAAGTTGAAGTGATTTTTTTACTTATAAGTAACTTTTACATTCTAGATAGTGTAATCTTTTTATTAATAATTAATTTAAAAACTAAATATATCTAAATATTTATACTTCAAAAATTTTAAGTTAATATTTTATTGACTTTCATAAAATGAAGTAGTGTGTGAAATTGGAGAAATATTGCAGTGGAAATGACATTGCAATGAAAATGGCGTGTGAAAATGGTGAAATGGCGTGTAAAAAAATGTTACAGTGTGATTGAATATAATAATTTATTGTTGTCAAACCAGTTTAATGTGAAAACCTATGTGACAAAAATGAACAGTAAACCTCACATTCTCTCTTTGATAATAAAGAAGTTTCATTTAGATAAATGTGTTAGTACAAAATATATTTAAAAAATTAAATATATCTACAAATTTACATAAAATTTTAATTTAATAATTTTTATAATTATAATTTTTTTTACTTTTAAATAACTTGAACTAATTTTTTGAGAAAATTGTTGAGAAAAAATAATAAACATTATAAAATAATTGATTTTTTTAGGAAAAAAGACAAGTTAAAAAATGTTACAGTGTGATTGAATAGAATAATTTATTATTGTCAAACCAGTTTAATGTGAAAACTTATGTGACAAAAATGAACAGTAAACCTCACATTTTCTCTTTGATGATAAGGAGGTTTCATTTAGATAAATGTGTTAGTACAAAATATATTTTAAAAATTAAATATATCTACAAATTTACATAAAATTTTAATTTAATAATTTTTACTTATAAGTAATTTTTATAATTATAATTTTTTTTACTTTTAAATAACTTGAAGTAATTTTTTGAGAAAATTGTCGAGAAAAAATAATAAATATTAATAAAATAATTGATTTTTTTAGGAAAAAAGACGAGTTATACGCATTTTTTAACATACACGTTTGATGTATGTTTAACTATTTTTTATATTCATTTAGATTATTCGATATGTCTATGATATAGTTCTCGAAATGAATTTCGAGAGAATATAGAAGATTTATTGATTCGACTACCGTGCAATCGTCAATAAATTTTTAAAATTAGCTTGTTATCGAAATTCTCGAAATGCCTATTTTGACGCGTAGTAACATTTACTACGATTGATCTTTTCGCGAACCGTTAACGATGTGTAATACTATGCCGTGAGTACTTCAAAATGATATCAAGAATGTAATGTTTCGACTTTATTTAATATCCCATAAAGAATCCGAAAATGAAAACAAAAACATAAGTGTAAAAAAATAATAATAAATAAAAAAAATACTAAACTTTGAGCAATGCCACGAAGCAATGTTTGCTTCGTGTACGGAGCTTTGTTACAAGCTCCGTGCACGGAGCAAAAGT
>NW_019234158.1:79702-123401 GCF_002742605.1 Olea europaea var. sylvestris
TATATATATATATATTACTTTTATTTGTAGTAATTTTTTTATTAATTTTTAATTTAAAAAAATTACATATATCTAAATATTTAATTAAAAATGTTGAAATTAATATTTTTTTGACCTATAAGTAGCTTTTACAATTATAAGCTTTTTCATTATTTTTAAATAACTTGAAGTGATTTTTTTACTTATAAGTAATTTTTTACATTCTAGATAGTGTAATATTTTTATTAATATTTAATTTAAAAACTAAATACATCTAAATATTTATATTTAAAATATTTTAAGTTGATATTTTTTATTTATAAGTAGTTTTTGCAATTGTAAGAGTGTATATATATATATATATGTTACCTATAAGTAGTTTTTACAATTATCAATTTTTTTATTACTTTTAAATAAGTTGAAGTGATTTTTTTTTACTTATAAGTAACTTTTACATTCTAGACAGTGTAATCTTTTTATTAATATTTAATTTTAAAAACTAAATATACCTAAATATTTATACTTCAAAAATTTTAAGTTGATATTTTATTGACTTTTATAAAGTGAAGTAGTGTGTGAAAATGGAGAAATATTGTAGTGGAAGTGACTTTGCAGTGAAAACGGCATGTGAAAAAATGCTAAAGTTTGATTGAATATAATAATTTACTATTGTCAAACCAATTTAATGTAAAAACCTATGTGATAAAAATGAACAGTAAACATCACATTCTCTCTTTTAAGATAAGGAGGGATATACCTTATGACTAAGCATGATTTTGATGATTGGTTAGCATACGATAACACTAGAAATCATTACTTATCTAACACCACATGAGCTTAAGAGCTCCTAAAAAACGAAGAAAGAGGATTTTTCTAGTTTCGGAATTTTCGTCCGCCCTGTAAGCTTTTCAGATTTGTTTGCCTCTAATGCTGAGTAGCAAAATTGTTGATGTATTGTAATTCGTAATTTTGAAAATCATATCATTCTTGTCATAAACCTTCTATTTTTAATTCTAAGGGATAGTTCAATGGTCATGTTTTGAGTTTGCTTCCCAATGATCACTAGTCCGAGTTCTCTCAGAATCAATGAAGTGAGTACCGATTGTAAATTTCAGGGTCTCGTGGAATTAGTCGAGGTGCGTGTAAGCTGGTCCGAACACCTGTGTGCATAAAAAATAATAATAATAATAATAATAAACCTTCTATTTTTTTCATGTCCGGATACAACTTTAGTTTACTTATTCTAGGTCAGAGCCGGTCCTGGGCATAGGCAAATGAGGCCTGTGCCTCAGGCCAAAACCACAAAGGGCCTATTTTGACCCAATTTTTTTTTTTAATTTATTAAAAGAAGGAAAAGGAAGAGGAAAAGGAAAATAGTTTTTTTATTAATTATGAGATGATCGAGATATTTATTTAATGTTTTAATCTTAAGTTTTAAGTTAACAATATGTTGCATAATATATCGTTGAATTTTGCATTTACGTTAATTTTGGGGGCCTAATTTTTGGACTTTATCTTGGACCTCGACAATCACAAGACCGGTCTTGTTCTAGGTACCGTAGAAGTTGCAGGATAACTATAAATCAGGATTATCAGTTTCTTGTAAGCCTTATGGGCTTACCTTCAAAATAGGGCTTACCTAATTTTGACGCCCTATTTTGAAGGAAATTATAGTAGTATCTTTTCATGCCACCTTTGAAATTACTTTTCTTGCAGCTTGGAATATTTTATTGATATCAAATCTGACCAAATCGTATTGTCTGCCATGTACTTAAATAGATACATGAGGCTATTTTTTAATTCTCATCCTGTCTTGAGCCTCTCTCGAATTTGACTATTAGCAGCTCACGCCTTACAGTAGCCCTTGAGTTTATATATATATATATATATATATATATATATATATTCTTGTTCTGCGAATAAGAGAGATTGCAATGCGCCGGAATGGTATATTTCTCTTTTATCCTCCACTTTAATTACTTATTTTCTGTTGCTATACCTGCCCACAGCTTTCCAGTTCTCTCTGACTGAATTGCATTTGAATTTTAAAATTTGTTTTGCTAGTTTATTAGTGAATACTACAATTGTTAATGTTAATATCATGAAGTTATCTGTCATACTCATTCTGCTCTGCAACGGTTTGCAATCATTTTCCCATTTGCTTGGCCTTTTCCACTGATGTTCCTTATGAAGACTTGTTAGGCTCATGAATCCTGCTTAAATAATAAAATTGCAACTTCATTGCTTTAAGGTTTTTTATAAATATTGTTCTTCCATATTTCTCGGTCTATGGCAGTCTTTACAATATGTCTTTTTGTTTTGCCTTCAATAATTGTGTTCTCTGATGTTAGCTTGAATGCCATTAGACAGCACAAACAATTAAACTTAGCTATATAAATATCTGAAAAGCTTACCATTCTAGTTCATGTGTGCATTATCGTCTTCCTCACTATTACCATTCTGTGTTTTCCTTTAGTATTTTTATAGTATAATTTTACAAGTATTTTATTGAGGGATCGTCAAGGACAGATTATTAGTTTTCCCTTTGGATAGAGAAATTGGGCTTGTAACTTGAAATTTTTGGTTTCTGTGGAGAAGAAACTGCTGGAGATTCCTGGGAACTGAGGAATGGAAGTTATGGAGGAAAATATATGCCAGTCCCTGACAAGTGGAACCTGTTTTCTAAATTTATATGTGTGGATTCCATATTTATGTTACATATGTTTAAGCCTATTTTATTTGGTAACTATACATTAGATCATGGATCTTGAATCGTTCTGTGGTCATGATTGTGTTTTTCTATTCCTTTTTTATTTTTGTTCTGTGTTTGTATGTGGGTGCGGGACTGCGCTAGATTGATGTTCAAAGACTACTCAACTTCAGTATAAATTTTGAGCAAAAGAATTACTTAAAAGAATATCGATTGGAAATTTCGCATGTAATGTTAGAGGTCTATCGCTGATGTAGGTATGAATTTCCTGTGAAAATAATAAGAAATGATTAGGAAGGTAAAAAACAACATTAGACATTTGGCAAATGTATTATAATGTTTGTGGTATTTCTGATCTATTATATAAATTGGCATTTCTAACTTTGAAGAATTTCTATTCTTATGTTGACTTCAATTACATTGGGGTTGTAGGTCGTCTATTGTTTTTAGGAAATGGAAATGATGCTGAGCAAACATCCAAGATGGATTTTAGGGAGTTGGTTACTACTAAAGCAAATTGAGAATGGAAGCTGCTGAGCATAAGTGCGAGCCTGTACTAAATTATCGAGTAGAGATATCTCAATTTTCACCACTTTGTCTTTTCTTTTACTCGTAAGCTCTCTTACCCTTGAACCATTGCACCTGTCCAATGCAAGAGCAGAAAAAATTGGTCTAGAAGTAAACACCCATATGTGCATATCAAACTCCAAAAAAGCATGGCATTTCTTGATGTTGCGATTAATTGAGAGCCTGTTGGTCGAATAATTATTGGGCTATATGGTGATACTGTCCCCCTTCGGAACGACAAGATTCAGCAAACTCGTAAGTGGAGCAGCATGTGTTAGTTATAGGAGGAAAGAATTCGTTAAAATCATGCCAAACTACTTGCAACATGGTGGACTAAGATCATATGGTGTTGATGCAGAGCTTGCAAGGAAAACAGAGAGTAATGTGACCATTGATATTCTTGTGAATGAATGGGAGAAACAGAATGAAAATTGTTCGGGAACTAAGAATGTGGCAACGAGTGTTGGCATTATTGTAAGGGACCCTTAAAAACCACATCCGGAAATCAAGTTGGTTGCACGTAAAGGGAAGCTGGAAATCAATGAAGAAGACGGAAAGGATCTTAACGGGACAGTTTCTCATTGCCACTAAAGACTCACCGGAGCTGGATGCCTAGAGTTTGGTTGTGGGAAGAGTCCTCAAGGGAATGGATGTTGTAAAGCAAATGAGCAAAGTGAAGACTGTGCAAGAAAACACAGATATGGCTCAGTGGTAAAACAAGAGGGTTCTCTACGGAGCATCAGAGGTTCGAATCCTCGTAACAGTTGGAAGGCATGTGGAGGCAAAGTTATAGTATATTTTGTCGCCCCTCCGAAGGTTTTATCCACACGTCATAAAGGGAGATCCACAGGGAGAAGAACCACTTTCTGAATGTCCGACCCAAGTGTCTATAAGTTGTGATTACATCCGGATTTACCTTGTTGGTGTACCGAGGGGGAAGCCGCCACTCCTCGGGGTTAGTCGGGCGAAGCTTGGACGCCTGATCCTCCAAAAAAAAGGAACATGGGCTGTCCTTACTTCAGGTACATTCTTGATAGATATAAGCAAAAAAATGTCTTTAACAGCCAATGCTATTTGATGAGTTGCCAACAAATAAGCTGGCGCTATGTCTGCGGGTGCTAGATTAATTAAAATCACTTTAACTTTTCTGAATTTCATTTTGAATTTATAGAATAAGATATTAACTATGAAGTCCAGTGTGGCCTTATATTTGCTATTGTTCTAACTGTGTCTTTAATTGTAGTGATGTAAATTTTCTCATTAGTGAACAGGGTAGCAAAGCTAATAGGAGATAAAAGAGCAGTGGTGGCAGAGCGAGGCTTCGATCGGCCTTACTTAAAAGTGGTGATTACAAATTGTGTTCTGTTGGAATGACAGCATATTCATTGGAAAGTCTACTTCTGTTCCTTTTTTTTTTTTTTTTTGTCATTTCATTATACAAGACTCTGCATTTCGAGTAAATATTGTTTTTGCCGGTCTTTCAATAGAATAGACGGGGGAAATATATGTGAGAGAGAGAGAGAGGAAAAATACAGACTGGGGCTCCATTATAACATCAACTAATGTTGATGAAGTTCTGTGTCATGATTAAGGCTTTGCTTTTCTTTAGTGGATGAAATTGTATCATTAACCTCCACCTCTAGGATAACATTACTGATAGCAGAATATATTGGAGATTCTGCATAAATTTTGAGAGATGAAATTCTCTGTCTAAAAAAATGCTCATCTAGCCCTTTCTTTCTCACATAGAAATTTTTAGAATTTACTCATTTCCAGCTTCTTTTGGAGCTTTTAGGTTGAGGAGTCTCATTTATGTTATTCTTTCTTACGTTATTGGGATAGTGCGTTAGTATCATACTACCCCTAGATTGAAGCACTAATTAGCAGCAAAGCATATTCTCAAATCTCAAGTACGTACGAAGAAAGATGAATAACATGTCTCTCTATTCTAGAGAGTATCTGATACTTGTAGAATAAATGCCAATTTTAGGTGTAGGGGAACTTACTTTGACACAGAATAAGATGATTAACTTGAGAACTCTCTTTTATTATCATAATATGATTCACATTTTTAATGTCAAGTACAACAGCATATAACTATGCCTTGACACACGAACTTTTTTCCTGGAGGGTAATTACAGTTTCAAAAGCACCCACCAATGCCTTCACTCTACTCTTCCTCTTCTGAACAAGTTTACTTGCAGTCTCTTTAATCAAACTATTGTACAAGCCTGGAGAAGTATTTTTTTTGCCTACAGCCTGGGGTCGAAGAACCACACAGCTAAATTTATCATCTGTACCAATTGAGCAGCCATTGGAGCCATCAGAAACTAGTTTCCTCAAGTCTTTCTCTTTGCATTTAGCTTCATCATTTGGGATCTCGTTAAGTGTTTTTGCTTGCCTAAATTTGAGTACCCTGCAATTTTTACTCTCAGATGGTATCTCAAGCAGTTCTCTTTCCTTGAACTCGAGCTTCCTCAGGGATCCGTCCAAGTGTCCATTTCTCATCCTCCTGCTCTCTTCTGCCCTTGAATCTGTTTTCTGGTTATCACTAAGGCTTTCATCAATGACATACAATGTCTTCTCGGGAACATTTTCATAATCGGTTGTTTTCTTCTCTGATTTCTTGTTTTCCAATTTAATAACCTTTTTGGGGATATTAATGTTCCTGGACTTTAAACTTGGCACCTTAGAAGAGGAAGAAGTAGGAGGCACTCTGGTTTTCCGGCTTAATTTGGAGTTGCTCGTCTTATTTCCTTCATTTTGTCTATTTGTTGATCCTGGTGTTTGTGTTCTCAGAAGCTTCAATTTCTTATCACCGGGATGTTTTGCAGACACTGATACTGAGTTGGTATTCGTGGGAACTTTCTTTTCCGTGTCTTTTTTCACTAATTTCTCCTTGTGCAATGTACTCTTTGCAGTTTTAGCAGGTCTATACATCTCGCTTTTTGTTTCAACATCATGTCGTCTCATGCCATATTTGCAGAAATCATGGCAAGAACCTGTCAACGCTCTGACTCTGAGGTAATTCGGGATAGGCTTCGTCTTTCTATTTTGAACGCTGAAGTTGCCAGTGCCAGTTGAGCTCCTGATGATGCCAACAACCTCAGGCGTAGTATTCCCCAGCGCTACTGGGATATCAACTGCAGCCGCTTTATCCATTGAGGAAATCACAACCAGCAAAGCTGCTGCAGATCTCACTTAGATTTCGCGGTTAATATTTAAGGAAGATGTTATCATTTTAATAATTCTGAAAACGGCCTATGGCATCAAATAATACAATTCAAGAATCATCTATGGGAACATCATGCATACCAAGAACTATAACACTACCTGGTTATATTAAAAACTCAACTTGTTTTAGGATTCAGATGATGAAACCCAACACTTCCATCAAAGACATTTGCAAACCAGCACTTCTTTAGATTAGAGGTTTGGTTAGGGCCTCGAGGTGTAAAAAAAAGGGCTGGGCATCTATGGAAAACATGGTTTAGGCCGGGATTGGCAGGATGTGTTGTGGTAGTAAACCATATTGGGTAGAACTCACGCTTAAAATTGACTCGTGAAAGGACGGTGATCGGTTGGTTATAATCCACAACTAAACCTTATCTTAGTTACGAGGGATACATTGATGGTCATTACATTTCACTCCTTTGCATAAATCGACATCGATGGTGACCCATATTCTCAACTAGGTGACTTTACATAATTAGTCTTCTATTGAAAGTAGTCCTTTTTAGGTACTCACAACGAGGATAATCCCTAAAGGTGTCTCCATGACATCAATTGTAACAAACTCAGCCTTTAGTCGGTTTTTAAGGACTAAAGTTTGGCCTAGCGATGCGTAATACAGTTAGGGTCATTAAAGTTGCGTGCCGGCCGGCTGGAGAGATGGTCGTACGGTGGCGACCTCCCGCAGCCTCGGCAGCCTTCTTGAATCAAGATTAATCATCTCTTTTGTTCATCAATTACACATACGTCCTGAAAAAGTTCAAAATCCTAAATAAAGACAAAACTAGATAATAACATAAGAAATTTATCCATGAAATTATAGAAGGACATGAATACCAATCATCTCTTCGATTTACATAAATGTATCAACTTTGTTATCAAAACATTCGCTTGCAGATTTCATTTCATCGTTAAGACATACCTTTACATGCCTTCGAAAATCAGTGGCAATTCTTTTAACAGAAAAAGGAGAAAAAGGAATCACGAGAATTATAGGAGGAGAAATGGTTGCAACACAAGAAATGTGTGTTTATGGATATTTATTTGTGGGAATATCCGCATTCTCTGCATAGGTAATGTAATGTAATAATGCATGAAAAGCTGGCAACACAAATACCTGCAAAGAGATGTCCATTTTATGGAATCTTGGATTTAGTTAATTGTTATTTACTACTTTTATCCCATAGATAGATTTTTTATTTTATTTTTATTTTTTGTCTCAAATTATGTCACTTTTTTTATCGAGAGTATCATTGATTTCTTAATTTTCTAATATACCCTTATTTAATGTGTATTGTTATCAACAAATATGAAATACTCATATTTAAATTATTATTTAACGTAGGGGTATGTTAGAAAAATATATATTTTTAACTATATTAATTATATTTTTTAATCCGTGTTAAAATAAAAACAAGCATATGTTTGTGGGACGAGGAGTATTTTCTTATTGTTATTTTCATATGATTCTGACCTATTCAACTAGTATTAGAAGTGTTCTAAAAAACGTAATGCGTGGCGATGCATCGATGCCAAGCTAAGGGTAATGCGAGATTAGGCGAGACAAATGCGTAAAAAAACATTTTCTTATTTTAATATTATTTTAAATTTTTAATCAATAAATTTTTTTAATAATTATAAATTATTTAATAATTATAAGTTTTAACTTAAAAGAATTATAAAAAAAAAAGAAAAAAAACTAATAATGCGCGCCTTATGCGCTCATTGGCGCCTTAGCCTCGCCTTGCGTCCGTTGACCGTCAAATAAGGCACCAAGCAAAGTGCTTGGCACCTTAGCCTTGGTGCGCTATTTAGAAAACTAGTATTAGTATATTGTTGGACGTCTACTTCATTTGTATTATCCTAATTATTGTAAAATATTTTGGGTTCATGTAATGGCTACTTTACTGGGTAGCTGTATTTGTTGAAATGCTAAAAAAAAAATTATTATTATTATTATTATTATTATTATTATTATTATTATTATTATTATTATTATTATTATTATTATTATTATTATTATTTTGTTAATTCAAAAATTCAAGATCGTTACTAAATAATGCGCACATTGGCGCGTTATTTAGAAAACTAGTATTAGTGGATTGTGGGACGTCTACTTCATTTGTATTATCCTAATTATTGGAAAATATTTTGGATTCATGTAATGGCTACTTTACTGGGTAGTTGTATTTGTTGAAATGCTAAAAAAATTAATTTTTCTTTTTTGTTACTTCAAGAATTCAAGATCGTTATAAATATTTACATTTATGTTATAATCAAGAAATAAAGAATTGAAATTTACTTAAATTCAATGATCAATTCTTGAACATAATTTTAATCACTGATTCCCAATGTTTTAGATTACGAACATCCAGTTTTTTATTTCAAGTTCTTGATACTTTAAGGATTCAAGCCTTCTATGATATACCAAACTCAAGACAAAATGACTATTTTGTTCCTCTAATTATTCTCATTAATTTAAGTATCATTTTTTAACGATTTTATGAATTAATCACAAAAGTCAAAGTTTGGCCATCGTTAAACATTGAACTTAGATTTATAATCGTTCGACAGAGAATGCTTAAGTAACTAGTCTATCATTTTTTAGATTGACTATTTTCGACTCGAGATCATGTTCTCTACCCTATTCGTTCTCGAACTCTTAACTCATTGTGATATTTGATCAATCAAATTGATATAGGCCATTGATCAATAAGAGAATTATTAAACTCACAAAAAGATATACTTAACCACATTTGGAGATTTTGATGAAATACTTGACGATCAACTGAAATTTAATTCTTTGCATGATCATACTATAAAATTAAATTCTGACACGTTGTCCATTCAATAAGCTCCAAATGGTGTCACCTTTAATTATTTATTGCAATAAGAATAAATATCAAACCCAAACAGTGAATTAGTCAAAACTAAACCTTTCAACACAAGGTGTCAATACTTATACATGGTTGTGAACACATTATTTGTTATCAAAATATAAGTTGTATTACAAGGTGATTCTTTATGCAAGTACACAACTTATATTATCTAAAGTGATTGTAAGCACTTTAATTCACATGTCCAATATTAAATAAATGTAATGATTTGAAAAAAACAAAAATAACTAATTCATATATATTATCAAAGGGTTAATTTCACAAACGGTCACTAAACTTAACCAAAAATTACAAAACGGTCACTAAAGTTTAAAACTTTCATAAATGGTCACTTAAATTTCAGGCGGTTTCACTAATGGTCACTGAAGTTTTTTAAACTTTCACAAATGGTCACTTCAGGTACTAAAATGATTCTAATTCAAACTTAAGGACCAAAATACGTGACCATACAAATTTTAGAGGACCTCAGGTGCAAAATTTTTTCCTCCCACTTCCATGTTCATTCTCCTTCTCCGGCGCCTGTGGATTCAAGGACAAAATCGAGCACCCTACCGCCGAATAAACCACCGGATTTTTACACAACAAACACATCCTCTTCACCCTCCACAATTTTATACCAATAATCAACCAAAACACATAGAAAATGAAATGAAATTCAGGTTCAAAAAAACTATAATCACGCACGATTTTCCTCCAATTCTGGCCAACCCACCATCACCCATACCAAAAATCCATCATAGACTGTTAGTACTCCCCAAGACGAACATGTACATGGTCCCATACCATCACAAAATAATTTAAATCAAAATCTAAATGATACCAGTTTGAAGGTAGCTGGCAACAAACTTTCCTCTCCAATTTTCGACGCCAGCATCAACAATTACAGTCGGGAACCACCACCATTACCTTCTACTCATCATGGTGAACAAGATGCACATGTGGGTCCTCACCAATTTATTTTGAATCAGCCAATTTCTGTTCATGCATCTTCTACGTGCGAACAGCTGTCGAAACGATTTCAATTGAGCACTCAAATCTGATCCAACCTATAAATAAGCATGGGGAAACTGAAATTCATCATCAAACAACACTAGGTAACCTTTCAATTGCAGAAATTACCTCACCAGTTTGTCAAATTTTGGGGTCAAATGCTTGAAGTGCCACCGAAAATTGAAGGGAGAAGGAAAATGGGAGGAAAATTTTTTGCACCTGAGGTCCTCTTAAATTTTTATGGTCACGTATTTTCATCCTTAAGTTTGAATAGAATCATTTTGGTACCTGAAGTGACGATTTGTGAAAGTTTTAAAAACTTCAGTGACCGTTAGTGAAACTGCCTGAAATTTAAGTGACCGTTTATGAAAATTTTAAACTGTAGTGACCGTTTTGTAATTTTTGGTTAAGTTCAGTGACCGTTTGTGAAATTAACCCTATTATCAAATGTTATTTTACATCAACAAAATTATACTATTTGAACATACAACCCAACAATATTTTGTATATGAACCTTTGACAATCAATGAAAAAGACAGCCTGGCATTTTGTTGCAAACAATATTGTTCATCTTGGAAGTTTAGGTTCCTCGAAAACTAATTATGGATGCAAGGCTCCCTTGAATGAGCCTATTTCTTATTCTAATTTTCTTACAGTTGGAATTTGGTTTAAAAGAGATATATCTGGTTAAGTATAATACCATGAAAAACATGACTTTTGTGTTAATTTCGACCATATATTTGGACATGATTCGGTAATCAAATTAGGAAAATAAATAGACCAACTTATTCTACTCGTCAAGTAGATGATTGCGATATATTTGGAATCTCAAAATCAAGTTTGGATGAATGAGAAATTTCGGTCCAAACTCTAAAGTTTAAAAAAATAGGGAAAATTGGTTGAGAATTTGCCTAAATCCATTGCTAGCCTAGTGCTCGAGCGGTGAGTTAGCAATAAGACTGTCGCTCGATTGACGAATGAGAGACATGTTTCTGCATAAAATAACACTGCTAGAGCTCGAGCGACGCCCATTTGTAGCTTACCGACAAAATGGGTTTGCCCCTTCATGAGGGTTGCTGAATTTTAGGATGTATCTCTTCTTCACTTTTCTGAATTTTAGGATGTATCTCTTCTTCACTCACACTTCTTCTCTTTTATAAATAAGACACTTGGGACATCCATTACTACATCTCAATCATATGTAATCATAGCATAACATAAAATTTATATTTTCCTAGCAAAAATTCTATCTTTCATTGCAAGAGAAATGAGTACAAAAACTATCTTTTGGTTCATTGTTCATGGTACATACACAAGAATGTAGTCATTGTATCTTAGGGGGTTGATTGCCATCATTCGTAGGCACCGATGTGGGGTAAAATCGATTTCAACATAAAGAGTTTAACTCTTGCATTGACTTTGCATCCATTTTACTTGGTGTCACTTTGTCCTTTTTTCGTTGGAATTTCTTTGGTGTTTTATTACTCATTTCTTGCCGTTACTCTGTCCAATTTTGGTAAGGTTGGTAAGTTCAAATTTTATTAAAGAAATCACTCAACTCCATTTTTCTAAAACAACAGACAAATTCTTGCATTTGAGTGATATCTTTATATATATTTAATTTATAATCTGTTAAATTGATTTCATTTCAAATTAACCTCTTCTACTCCTCGGATCTTGATTTTCTATTTTGTGTAAACAAAAATGAATGCAGTTGACAATACCAATACTACTTTGAATGATATTTCGAATATGGGAATTTTGGAAGGTTTGTTCCTAACTTGGTTCCTACCGTTGAGATTCCTCCAATCGCAGTTGCCCCTCCTACCGTTTCATACAAACTCCATTCCACATTGAGAGAAATCAGAGATATTTAGTAAAGTTGATTTCAAGAGATGGCAACAGAAAATGTTGTTCTATCTCACAACACTAAACTTGGTGAAATTCTTGAACGAAGATGATCCCGCTGTGCAAGAAGGTAAAAAAATAATAGAGCATCATTGATAGCATTGGATGTTTAGAAACATTAAAATTTCTTGATAAAGAATTACATACGAAATGGGTTGGACAACACATTATATAATGTGTATAGTTCCAAAAAATCTGCAAAGGAACTATGGGAATCCTTGGAGAAAAAATACAAGACTGAAGACACCGAAACTAAGAAGTTCATCATAGGAAAGTTCTTGGACTACAAAATGGAAGACTCAAAGACGATCATTAGTCAGGTGCAAGAATTACATGTTATTCTCGTCGAGAACACGTCTCTAAGTGAATCATTTCAAATGGCTGCAATCGTTGAGAAACTTCCACCCATGTAGAAGGACTTCAAGAATTATCTCAAAAACAAGCTTAAAGAGATGAATATTGAAGAACTCATCTTCCAGTCCAGAATAGAAGAAGATAACAGAAAGTCGGACAAATATGCTGGAAGTCATATACCACAAGCTAAGGCTAATGTGGTGGAATCAAATGACAAGGATGAGAAGATAAAGCATTCTATTGAGACCTTCTAGCAAGTAAATAATAAGAATGCAAAGAAGTTCAAGGGTAATTGCTATAATTGTAGAAAATGCTGGACATTGCTATATTGATAGTCGCATAACTAAGAAGCAAGCTTAAGTAAATATTATCGAATCTGATACAATATCTAATACTAATGGTACATTAGATATGAAATTATTGGTCGTTATTTTAGAATGAAACAATGTTGGAAATCCTATGGAATTGCGGGTAGATATGGGTGCCACCCGTCATATTTGTGCTAGTAAAGAAATATTCTCATCCTACACTTCAATCGACGATGAGAAATTGTTCATGAGAAACTCTTCGAGTTCAAAAGTTGAAGGACAAGGTAAAGTGATTTTGAAGATGACATCGGGGAAAGAACTTAGTCTTAACAACGTTCTTCATGTGCCAGATATTCTCAATAACTTAGTGTCAGGTTCCTTGTTAAGCAGGAATGACTTTGAATTAATCTTATCTGATAAATTTATATTTACAAAGAATAATATGTATGTAGGCAAAAGTTATGTAAAAGATGGACTATCCAAGGTGAATATCCTTGCCATTGTACCAAATAACTCAATGAATAAAACATCTTTTCTATTTATATTCTTGTCTTTTAATTGATAGCATCATAGATTAGGACATGCATACTTTAATTCTATACGCAAGTTAATGAATTAAGTTTACTACCAAATATGTATTTTAATAAAAATGAAAAATACGAGATTTGTGTAGAGACTAAGTTGGCCAAAGCACTATTTCATTTGGTTGAATGAAACAAAAGGAACTTATTCACTCCGATATATGTGATTTAAAGTTTATCCAAACAAAATGTGGTAAAAAGTATTTCATCACGTTCATAGACGATTATATAAGACACTGTTATATATATTTGTAGGAAAGTAAAGATGAAGTTTTGGGAATGTTTAAGCACTACAAAACAAAAGTTGAAAATCAACATGAAAAACGAATAAAAAGAATTCGCAGTGATCGTGGAAAATATGTTGCACCGTTTGAAAATTTTTGTTCAAAATCTAGAATCATTCATTAAACAATGACACTATACTCATCTCAATCTAACAGTGTTGCTAAACACAAAAATCAAGCATTTAAATAAATAAATTAAATGCAATGTTAAAAAGTTCAAGCTTACCTCAAAATTTGTTGGGAAAAGTTATACTCTCTGCAAATTCTATTATTAATAAAATATCACACAAAAGTAAGATTGAAACTCCTTATGAGTTAATGAAAGGCTGGAAACCTTACTACAAATATTTAAAGTGTGGAACGTTTAGTGAAGGTATAAATACCTAAACCTAAACAAGTAAAGACTAAACTAAAGATAATAGATCGTATCTTTATTGGATAGGGCTGGACAAAACTCCCAAATCGAACGGTTCTTTTCAACTTAAATACCAAAATGGGTATCTGAATCGAGAATAGACGGGTTCGATTCAGTTCTCAGTTCTAGATCAAGAACCGAATAACCAAATAAGAATCGAATCTTCCTAATTTTTTAAATTTATTTATTTTAAATAAGTCAAATTATTTTATTTTTTCTAAATAAATTTGCTGACCCAAAAATATGATTTTCCTATTTTTAATTTTCAGTCCAAGCCTAATTCAATCAAATTTACCTAAGTTTTATTCAAATTTGTTACTCTACTGTAGTACCGTTTCTACCGTTTTGGAGAAATCGAATTGAAACTCAACAATGCTTCTCTTTATTATTATAAGCTCGCTATAATTCTCTTCCTGTGATTTTCACAATCAAATTTATGAAGAACTCGGTAAAGAGAGACGCAAAAGACACATAAGATTGAACTATGTTATTTTGTAAGAGTTATAAACACGTCATTAGTTGAATTTATGTAGCTTTTTAAATAGTAAAAAATTAATTACAGTACAGAATCTGGTAATCGAATGGAACCGAACCGAACTCGAACTCGAACGGTTACATAATTAAATTTGGACCCGACGGTTTCACTTACTAAATACTCAAAAATTTTGGATCCAGTTCGATTCTCGTTAAAGCTGAACCAAACTAGACCATGCTTAGCCCTATTATTGATTATGCAAACAATAATAGTGTATATTGATTTCTAGTTCAAAAATCAAAAATACTTGATGTACATGGAAGTATCATCATTGAATCAAGGAACAATGCTTTCTTTGAAGATATCTTTCATTGTAAAGAAAAAGAAGTAAGCTCACATAAAAGAACTTACATTATTGTAAATGGAAACCATCAAGAAGATAGAAATCGTCAAAAAGCAAGGCACAATAAAAGGTAAAGAATTCATAAAACCTTTGGTCTAGATTTTCTAACGTACTTATTAGAAAATGATCCAAGGACATTTAACGATGCAATGTCTACTCCTGAAACTCCTTTTTGAAAAGAATCGATTAATAATGAAATTAAATCAATATGCATAACCATACTTGTGTATTTATTGAATTCCCTCTGGAAAACAAAGCTTTGGACTGCAAATGTATCTTAAAAAGAAATTAAAGTCGAATGGATCAATAGGCAAATATAAGGCTAGATTAATAGCTAAAGAATATAGGCAAAAGAAATGACTAGATTTCTTCGATACCTATTCACCTGTCACAAGGATTACATCTATACTAGTGTTGATTGTAATTGAGGCATTGCATATTCTTAAAATATATCAAATTAGTGTCAAGATTGCATTTCTAAATGGTGAATTAGAAGAAAAAATATATATGAAACAATCTGAAGGATTTGTTATTCCGAGAAAGGAGAAGAATGTGTGTAAGCTTGTAAATTCATTGTATGGATTAAACAAACACTGAAGCAGTGGCATGAAAAATTTAACAAAGTAATGTTATCAAATGGCTTCAAAATTAATGAATATAACAAATGTGTCTACATCAAAACCACACCTAACGAATACATGATTGTATGTCTATATGTTGATGATATACTAATCATGAAAAATAACTCAAATTTTATTACTGCAACTATGGGAGTTGTTGACGTAAAATTCGGAAAAAATCTTTAAGACAATTGACAATTTATCGTTGTCTCAATCACATTCTATTAATGCTATATTTAAGAGTTTAAGGCATATGACAATAAATCAGTTAAGACATCAATAGACTTAAGTTTACACTTAGCCAATAATACCTGTGATCCTGTGTCTCAAACGGAATATTCATGCGGCATCACGCATCTGGATAGAGCATAACAGTCAACAAGTTGAGTAGATTTACAAATAATCCAAGTAATGACCATTGGAAGACATTAACCTGAATTCTTGAATACTTAAGACACATGGTTAATTATAGATTACACTACTCAAAATATCTTGTGGCATTAAAAGGATATACCGATGAAAATTGGATATCCGACACGAAAGATTCAAAATCTATGAGTGGTTGTGTTTACCATTGGAAGTGGAACTGTATCCTGAAAATCATCTAAACAAACTTGTATAGCTTGATCCACGATAGAATTTGAGTTTATTGCCTTAGATGAAAACGGAGAAGAAGCATAGTGGCATCGTAATTTCTTGAGGATAATCCATGATGGAAAAAGTTGGTATCTGCGATTAATATACATTGTGATAATCAATCACCAATTGCGAGAGCATAAAATAGTATGTATAATGGTAAATCTTGACATATTCATCAGAGACATAATACCATTAAACAATTGATATCAAATGGTATAGTCTCGATTAACTATGTTAAATCGATGGAAAATATAGCGGATCCTTTGACGAAAGGGCTACTAAGAGATCAAGTATACCATCTTTCGAGGGGAATGGGCCTAAAGCCTATTGAATAAAATTAGCATAACGGTAATCCAACCTTGCAGAATGGAGATTCCAAGATCTTGGTTCAATACAACAAGTAAGTTATGAAAGATTCAGGGTCAAAGCACTTATTCCCATTCTTATAGACTTAAAGTGTTAGAATTAAAAAATGTGTAAGGATAAGGGTTTTATTGATTCCTATATCTTGGAAGTAACCAAAAGATGTATGATATGATACTATAGGAGGTCACCTATGTAAGTGTGAAGTGAAACTGCTTTAATGAAAATTTGAGGCTTGAATTCTTTTAAAACGCTTATGAAATCAAGAGGTGTTTAGCGCCAAAATGAACACAACCATGAGAGCCGAATTGCTTAGATGAGTTATGGTGTTGGTACACTTGTTTCGTCACGAATGGCTGAATGGTTCAAGACATTGCGTTCATCAATTAGCCCAATAAATTTGATTGCATTTAACTAAGGAAGGTTCAAAGTCACAAGCCACTTATCTTGATGCTAAAATTTGTCACATGTACTTCTTTTGTTAGATTCTACATATCGTTTGCATATCGTGAAATTTACATTTATGTGAGATTGTTGAAATTTGGTTTAAAGAGAAATTTGGTTACGTATAAAACCGTAAAAACATGACTTTCGTGTCAAATTTTGGTCAAATATTCGGACTTGATTTGATTGTAAAATTATGAAAATAAATAGACTAACTTTTTTACTCGTCAAGTATATGATCGTGGTTTATTTGGAATTTCAAAACCAAGTCTGGATGAATGAGAAATTAAGATCTAAAGTTGGAAAGAAAAGATGGAAAACAGGCCGAGAATTTATCTAACCCCACTGCTTGCCTAGCACTCGAGCAATGAGCTAGTGATCAGACTGTCGCCCGAGCGATAGGTCTCTACATAAAATAGCATCGTTGGTGCTCGAGCGACGTACCAACGGTAGGCTAGCGATAGAATGGGTTCATAAAGGCGGGTGAGTTTCAGGATGTATCTCTTCACTCACACTCTTTCCTCTACTATAAATAAGGCCCTTGGGACATCCCTTACTATATCTTAATCATATGCAATCATAACATAACAGAAAATTCATATTTTCCTAGGCATAGAATTTTGTCTTTCATTTCAAAAGCAAGGGGTACAAAAATTATCTTTTGGTTCGCTGTTCTTGTGTTTCGAAGTGCTACAAAGACACGTATCTTGGGAGTTGATTGTCGTTATTCGTTGGCACCATTGCGGGCCAAAACCGGTTTAAGGGCAAAGAGTTCAACTATTGCATTGACTTTGCATTCATTTTACTTGGTGTTGCTTTGTCCTTTATTTGTTGGCGTTTCTGGGATATCTTATCACTCATTTCTTGCTGTTACTCAATCCAATTTTGATAAGGTAAGTAAGTTCAAATTTTGTTAAAGAAATCACTCAAATCCATTTTTCTAAAACAACATATGCTAAAAATGAGAACATAATAGACTCTATTAGAGATTCCTCTGGAAACGACGCATTACTCGCAGCTTTGAAACATATATTAGGTCGTGTTTTGTTATTTGATTACCAATTTTCAAACCAGATTGAGAAATAAGTACTCGATATTGATAATTGATAATCATGACTCAATCATTGTTTTGAGAGCTTTTAGTCTTAGGGTCTGTTTGATTGCGAAGATGGAATTTGAGTGGTCCAGGGAATTGAATTACCTAGAAATTATTTTCCTGGGAATTGTAAATTATTGTGTTTGATTGTATAATTTTTCACGTGGAAAATATTGAAGTAAAAGTATTTTTTGGTGTTCGTTTGGCTTTGTTTTACGTGAAAATTGTCAATTTCAGGAATATCCTCTTTTACAATTGTTCCCATTGCCAACAATTAAAAAAAATAAAAAAACCAAAAAAATAAAAATAAAAAAAGGTGGAAAACCAAAAACCAACTACCCCTAGGAAAATAAAAGGTGGAAAATCACGCTTTAAGGTGTTGTACCTAGAAATTCATGGAAAATCAATTCCCTAAAAAATTTTGTCAATCAAACATGCCAAAAGTGGAAGTTGGAATTCGAATTCCAAGTTCCATGGAAAATTTCATGCAATCAAACGGGGCCTTAGAGAACTTGTAGTAAACAAGAGGATCATGAGTCACGATGAAGAAATATTCATATGATTATGATGTAATGAGGTCATGCACGATGAAAACATCGATTTTAGGAATTAGAAAACGGTAAGATTTATTGACAAAATCAATCTCGCCTGCTTTGATTTCTCTTTGTCAGCCATTATAGGGTCTTAGAACGACACTCTATTTTTATTTTATTTTCATTTTAATTTCTTTCTGTATTAAATTTTCGAATGTAAGCGAAAGTATAATTACCTCTTAATTCAAATATACGTGTCATATAATTTTTTAATGGTTTTCTTACAAAATTTATCTACAAGGTTCAAATGCAATGAAGTACAAACGTTGCGGACCCAATAAAAAATTAATTGGGGACTTAAATGATAAGAAAAATGAACTGAGAACCCAAATGCTCATTACGAGAAACGTCAAGGACTATTGATGCTATATTTGTTAAAGCATATGTATACTCCCCTCGTCCATATCGGTACTAACCAATTCAAATGGAGTAGTCCCTCTCTATCTTGCTTGCATCAAACTTTCTCAACACGTGCCCACGTGACCCATGACTAGACAAACATGTCACATTAGAACAAGTGGATGGCGTGCTAGATGAGAAATTTTTCGATAGGATGATTCTATATATTTATATGATAACATCATCCATTAAAATATTGACGTGTCGGTTAGTCCCATTTAATAAATATTTCTCTCTCCTAATTTTTTTTTTTTTTTTCAAATCCCCACTTAAATGATAAATTTGTCTTGATTCTAATTAAAAACTTAAACTGGTAAATAAATTTAATTTAAAATGCGGTCCTATATGCTTTTCAAAGTGGAAATATAAAAATATTTTAAGTTAAAAGTGTTTCAAATATAAAATAAATGTATGTTAATTGCTCTAATTTTTAATTGTCCTCTAAATGACTCCCATTTAAGTTGATTGTCAATTGTCAAATCAATTCGAGATGTCGAATATTTTGTCAATCGGATAAAATATACTTCATAAGTTATTAATTTTGTACAGTTAAATTTGTTTTAAAATTTTATTTATTTGTTTGTTTATTTTATTCAGGTGGGCAAAACATGAATTTTGAAATTGCTATTTTTTGCATGTAAAATCTTTTTGATACCATGTTTAGGTTGAGGAATTTTGATTATCTAAAACCAAATGTCAAGTTATTTTGTTACTTGACAAAGTTGTATGAATGCTGCATGTTTGGTTGGAAATACAATTACATGGCATCAAGATTTTTGTAGGATTAAACCTATTTTATAGATTCACATATTGGTATATTTACGTCATATTAAATGAATTGACGGTCAAACAAAATATTTAACATCTTTGAGTTGATATTAGATGATTGGCAAGAAACTCAAATGGGAGTCGAGTCGATTCGATTCGATTCTACGAGGTTTCTGAGAACAATTAGAAATTAGAGCAATTAAAATTCATTTACATTACATTTATATTTTCATTTTGGATAACATATAATAGAGCATTTAAGGGAACCCAAATTAAGTCTATGTTTGGCCTTCATTTCTTATAACTCGTATTTTTCTCGAATTCATTTTCAACCACATTATAAAATTCATAATTTTTATCTATTTTAAATCACACATTTTATCAGAATTTACTAAAAATTCAATTTTTATTCAAACCAAATAGAAGTTAAATTTGTTATTAGAATCAAGACATGCGTCGTCATTTAAGTGGACGATTTTGAGAAAAATAGGAGAAAGAAATTAAGTGCAGATTAAAATATTACACATTTGACACTTGTAATCATTTTCAATGGGTGGTCATACCATGTAGACATATATGAAACATTCTCCTCATTTTTCTTATCATATAAGTATTTTTGGATGATACGACACATTCTTTTTCCATCGTAAGCCCATCTGAGATGCTCTCTTATGCTTGTATAAATGAATCAATGTTTCAAATATCCCCTCTAGCATGGTTGCACGTTGATCCAAAATAGATAAATCAAGGATTAATTGGATCTAATGAAGAATATTAAAAATAATTTTTAAAAGCGAACCATTGGATTATTAGACCATTTTATGAGTAAAAAGTGTACCAATCGCTTATTAGCTTAAAATACTAAGTAGTTATTATTATTATTATTATTATTATTATTATTACTACTACTACTACTACTACTACTACTACTTAAATTAGCTCGATTCTCACTTTGTTCAATGTATATACTTAAAGTAATGCCACCAAACTAGAGTTATTACGATCAATTTACTGACAATAAGATATCTGTTGTGCGTCCAATTCAGTTAAAATGCATTTATTTTTAAATAGCAACATGACAAATGCCTTACTGCCAAGAAGTTGATATGTATTTTTGTTCATTAGACAATGTAATAGTGCTTCCTAATATATGTGTATATATTGGGGTCGTTGACATAAAAAAATGACTAGGCCACTTTTGTCGTCCTAATTGATAATTTGAAAGATGTAATTTAAGCTGAAATATGTAAATTGTGCTGAAACAATAAGAAAAGTGTGCTTTTGTATTAAATGGCGAGAGTTTGAAATGAGTTTCGTACCATTTTTTTGGGGTTGGGAGACCATTATAACCCCATTTATAGTAGAGAATAGGAAAATTGGTTTGTATTCTATCAAATCAACTCTAATGCTAGCCTCAATGTGTTTGCCGCCGAACTAATTTTGAATGATTGTTGATGCCAGCCCCCATGTGCCAAGTTGGAGCTGAGATGGGAAGTAATCATTGTGAAATTTTGAGAGGTTACGATTCGAGGTGCCACATAATGTTTGCCATGTGTCCCGAGAGTGATTGTGCTAGATAATGGTATCATGCCAGCCTTGAAGTGAATGAAATCAGAGTGTAATGATGATGTTCACAAAGGACAGCGACATTTCCTTCCTTTTGAAGATAAGTCTAGTTGAGCTGAACTAGGTTGCGAGTTCCGTCCTGACATGATGACTTTTAAACTCAACATAAAATTGATTTTAATTACTTTGATGAACTCTCGAATTGACAAAGGTCAATAGGGGTAATTTTTATCATTGACACTGAAAATTTTGCAAAATCTCACTTTGACCATTAAACTTCAATTTGTCTCAATTGGATCACGAAACTTCAATTTAGTTTTAATTTCTGTACGTAGTCACATTTCTCACTCATCATCCCTAAATTGAATGAAATATGCTCTCTCTCGCTCACACACACACACACACACATGAACGATTTCCTAAGCACTGGTGCTTAGCTTATGTTAACCCGACTTCTATACACGAAGAAAAATTCTTGTCACATAGATTATTGTTTGTAATCACATTTGACAAATAATATTAGGAAAATGTTTCTTGTACGTAATATTTTAGATAATGATGAAATATCAAATGAAAGTGGTAAAGTTACTTGATTAATGTGATTTTGATCCAATTAAATTTCGTCATATCATCTGTTGATAAATCATTATATAAATTGTAATTTACAAATAGCACAATTCATAATATTATTTTGCAATGGTAAATTAGCATATCATGTAGCGATCACATGAAAGATCTATTATAGTATAAATTTTAATGAAATATTTTTTTTGTAATAGATTCGTGAGCTAATATTTAAATTCAGTTACCGAAAAATAGGTCAAATTAAAATTTATAGTTATTGAGCTGAGCTTTCATCAAAATTCAATATAGTACAACATGATACAATATGGGAATTTTGGAGGGTTTGTTCCTAACTTGGTTCCTACCGTTGAGATTCCTCCAATCGCGGTTGCCCCTCCTACCGTTTCATACAAACTCCATTCCACATTGAGAGAAGTCAGAGATATTTAGTAGAGTTGATTTCAAGAGATGACAACAGAAAATGTTGTTCTATCTCACAACACTAAACTTGGTGAAATTCTTGAACGAAGATGATCCCGCTGTGCAAGAAGGTAAAAAAATAATAGAGCATCATTGATAGCATTGGATGTTTAGAAACATTAAAATTTCTTGATAAAGAATTACATACGAAATGGGTTGGACAACACATTATATAATGTGTATAGTTTCAAAAAATCTGCAAAGGAACTATGGGAATCCTTGGAGAAAAAATACAAGACTTAAGACACCGAAACTAAGAAGTTCATTATAGGAAAGTTCTTGGACTACAAAATGGAAGACTCAAAGACGATCATTAGTCAGGTGCAAGAATTACATGTTATTCTCTTCGAGAACACGTATCTAAGTGAATAATTTCAAATGGCTGCAATTGTCGAGAAACTTCCACCCGTGTGGAAGGATTTCAAGAATTATCTCAAAAACAAGCTTAAAGAGATGAATATGAAGAACTCATCTTCCAGTCGAGAATTGAAGAAGATAACAGAAAGTCGGACAAATATGCTGGAAGTCATAATCCACAAGCTAAGGCTAATGTGGTGGAATCAAATGACAAGGATGAGAAGATGAAGCATTCTATTGAGACCTTCTAGCAAGTAAATAATAAGAATGAAAAGAAGTTCAAGGGTAATTGCTATCATTGTAGAAAATGCTGGACATCACTATATTGATAGTCGCAAAACTAAGAAGCAAGCTTAAGTAAATATTATCAAATTTGATACAATATCTGATACTAATGGTACATTAGATATGAACTTGTCGGTCATTATTTTAGAATGCAACAATGTTGGAAATCCTATGGAATTGTGGGTAGACATGGGTGCCACCCATCATATTTGTGCTGATAAAGAATTATTCTCATCCTACACTTCAATCGACGATGAGAAATTGTTCATGAGAAACTCTTCGAGTTCAAAAGTTGAAGGACAAGGTAAAGTGATTTTGAAGATGACATCGGGGAAAGAACTTAGTCTTCACAACGTTCTTCATGTGCCGAATATTCTCAATAACTTAGTGTCAGGTTCCTTGTTAAGCAGGAATGACTTTGAATTAATCTTATCTGATCAATTTATATTTACAAAGAATAATGTGTATGTAGGCAAAAGTTATGTAAAAGATGGACTATCCAAGGTGAATATCCTTGCCATTGTACCAAATAACTCAATGAATAAAACATCTTTTCTATTTATATTCTTGTCTTTTAATTTATAGCGTCATAGATTAGGACATGCATACTTTAATTCTATACGCAAGTTAATGAATTAAGTTTACTACCAAATATGCATTTTAATAAAAATGAAAAATACGAGATTTGTGTAGAGACTAAGTTGGCCAAAGCACCATTTCATTTGGTTGAATGAAACAAAAGGAACTTATTCACCCCGATATATGTGATTTAAAGTTTATCCAAACAAAATGTGGTAAAAAGTATTTCATCACATTCGTAGACGATTATATAAGACACTGTTATATATATTTGTAGGAAAGTAAAGATGAAGTTTTGGGAATGATTAAGCACTGCAAAACAAAAGTTGAAAATCAACATGAAAAACGAATAAAAAGAATTCGCAGCGATCGTGGAAAATATGTTGCACCGTTTGAAGATTTTGGTTCAAAATCTAGAATCATTCATTAAACAACGACACTATACTCATCTCAATCTAACAGTGCTGCTGAACACAAAAATCAAGCATCGAAATAAATAAATTAAATGCAATGTTAATAAGTTCAAGCTTACCTCAAAATTTGTTGGGAAAATTTATACTCTCTGCAAATTCTATTATTAATAAAATATCACACAAAAGTAAGATTGAAACTCCTTATGAGTTAATGAAAGGCTGGAAACCTTACTACAAATATTTTAAAGAGTGGAATGTTTAGTGAAGGTATAAATACCTAAACCTAAACAAGTAAAGATTAAACTAAAGATAGTAGATTGTATCTTTATAGGATAGGGCTGTACAAAACTCCCAAATCGAACGGTTCTTCTCAACTTAAATACCCAAATGGGTATCTGAATCGAAAACGGACGGGTTCGATTCAGTTCTCAGTTCTAGATTAAGAACCGAATAACCAAATAAGAATCGAATCTCTCTAATTTTTTAAATTTATTTATTTTAAATAAGTCAAATTATTTTATTTTTTTCTAAATAAATTTGCTGACCCAGAAATATGATTTTCCTATTTTTAATTTTCAGTCCAAGCCTAACTTAATCAAATTAACCTAAATTTTATTCAAATTTGTTACTCTACTATAGTACCATTTCTATCGTTCTAGAGAAATCAAATTGAAATTCAACAACGCTTCTCTTTATTATTATAAGCTCGCTATCGTTCTCTTCCTGTGATTTTCACAATCAAATTTATGAAGAACTCAGCAAAGAGAGACGCAAAAGACACATAAGATTGAACTATGTTATTTTGTAAGAGCTATAAACACGTCATTAGTTGAATTAATGTAGCTTTTTAAATAATAAAAAATTAATTACAGTACAGAATCTGGTAATTGAATGGAGCCGAATCAAACCGAACTCGAACGGTTATATAATTAAATTTGGATCCGACGGTTCCACTTACTAAATACTCAAAAATTTTGGGTTCGGTTCGATTCTCGTTAAAGCTGAACCAAACTAGACCATGTTTAGCCCTATAATTCATTATGCAAACAATAATAGTGTATATTGATTTCTAGTTCATAAATCAAAAACACTTGATGTACATGTAAGTATCATCATTGAATCAAGGAACAATGCTTTCTTTGAAGATATCTTTCATTGTAAAGAGAAAGAAGTAAGCTCACATAAAAGAACTTACATTATTGTAAATGGAAACCATCAAGAAGATAGAAATTGTCAAAAAGCAAGGCACAATAAAAGGTAAAGAATCCATAAAACCTTTGGTCCAGATTTTCTAACGTACTTATTAGAAAATGATCCAAGGACATTTAACGATGCAATGTCTACTCCTGAAACTCCTTTTTGAAAAGAATCGATTAATAATGAAATTAAATCATTATGTATAACCATACTTGTGTATTTATTGAATTCCCTCTGGAAAAAAAAAGCTTTGGACTGCAAATGTATCTTAAAAAGAAATTAAAGTCGAATGGATCAATAGACAAATATAAGGCTATATTAATAGCTAAAGAGTATAGGCAAAAGGAATGACTAGATTTCTTCGATACCTATTCACCTGTCACAAGGATTACATCTATACTAGTGTTGGTTGTAATTGAGGCATTGCATATTCTTGAAATATATCAAATTAGTGTCAAGAGTGCATTTCTAAATGGTGAATTAGAAGAAAAAAATATATATGAAACAATCTGAAGGATTTGTTATTCCGAGAAAGGAGAAGAATGTGTGTAAGCTTGTAAATTCATTGTATGGATTAAACAAACACTGGAGCAATGGCATGAAAAATTTGACAAAATAATGTTGTCAAATGGTTTCAAAATTAATGAATATAACAAATGTGTCTACATCAAAACCACACCTAACGAATACACGATTGTATGTCTATATGTTGATGACATACTAATCATGAAAAATAACTCAAATTTTATTACTGCAACTATGGGAGTTGTTGACGTAAAATTCGTGAAAAAAATCTTTAAGACAATTGACGATTTATTGTTGTCTGGATCACATTCTATTAATGCTATATTTAAGAGTTTAGGATAGATGACAATAAATCAGTTAAGACATCAATAGACTTAAGTTTACACTTAGCCAATAATACCTATGATCCTGTGTCTCAAACGGAATATTCATGCGGCATCACGCATTTGGATATAGCATAACAGTCAACAAGTTGAGTAGATTTACAAGTAAACCAAGTAATGACCATTGGAAGACATTAACCTGAATTCTTGAATACTTAAGACACATGATTAATTATAGATTACACTACTCAAAATATCTTGTGGTATTAAAAGGATATACTGATGCAAATTGGATATCCGACACGAAAGATTCAAAATCTATGAGTGGTTGTGTTTACCATTGGAAGTGGAACTGTATCCTCAAAATCATCTAAACATACTTGTATAGCTCGATCCACGATAGAATTTGAGTTTATTGCCTTAGATGAAAACGGAGAAGAAGCATAGTGGCATTGTAATTTCTTGAGGATAATCCATGATGGAAAAAGTGGTATCTACGATTAATATACATTGAGATAATCAATCACCAATTGCGAGAGCATAAAATAGTATGTATAATGGTAAATCTCGACATATTCGTCGGAGACATAATACCATTAAACAATTGATACCAAATGGTATAATCTCGATTAACTATGTTCAATCGATGGAAAATATAGCGGATCTTTTGACGAAAGGGCTACTAAGAGATCAAGTATACCATCTTTCGAGGGGAAGCCTATTGAATAAAATCAGCATAACGGTAATCCAACCTTGCAGAATGGAGATTCCAAGATCTTGGTTCAATACAACAAGTAAGTTATGAAAGATTCAGGGTCAAAGCACTTATGCCCTTTCTTATAGACTTAAAGTGTTAGAATAAAAAAATGTGTAAAGATAAGGGTTTTATTGATTCCTATATCTTGGAAGTAACTAAGAGATGTATGATATGATACTATAGGAGGTCACTTATGTAAGTGTGAAGTGGAGCTGCTTTTATGAAAATTTGAGGCTTGAATTCTTTTAAAACACTTATGAAATCAAGAGATGTTTAGCGCCAAAATGAACACAATCATGAGAGCCGAATTGCTTAGATGAATTATGGTGTTGGTACACTTGTTTCGTCACGAATGGCTGAATGGTTCAAGACATTGCGTTCATCAATTAGCCCAATAAATTTGATTGTATTTAACTAAGGAAGGTTCAAAGTCACAAGCCACTTATCTTGATGCTAAAATTTGTCATATGTGCTTCTTTTGTTAGATTCTACATATCGTTTGCATATCGTGAAATTTACATTCATGTGAGATTGTTGAAATTTGGTTACGTATAAAACCATAAAAAAACATGACTTTCGTGTCAAATTTTGGTCAAATATTCGGACTTGATTTGATTGTTAAATTATGAAAATAAATAGACTAACTTTTTTACTTGTCAAGTATATAATCGTGGTCTATTTGGAATCTCAAAACCAAGTATGGATGAATGAGAAATTAAGATCTGAAGTTGGAAAGAAAAGAGGGAAAACAGGTCGAGAATTTATCTAACCCCACTGCTCGTCTAGCGCTCGAGCAATGAGCTAGTGATCAGACTGTCACCCGAGCAATAGGTCTCTACATAAAATAGCATCGTTGGTGCTCGAGCGACGTACCAACGGTAGGCTAGTGATAGAATGGGTTCATAAAGGCGGGTGAGTTTCGGGATGTATCTCTTCACTCACACTCTTTCCTCTACTATAAATAAGGCCCTTGGGACATCCATTACTATATCTTAATCATATGCAATCATAACATAACAGAAAATTCATATTTTGCTAGGCATAGAATTTTGTCTTTCATTTCAAAAGCAAGGAGTACAAAAACTGTCTTTTGGTTCGTTGTTCTTGTGTTTCGGAGTGCTACAAAGACACGTATCTTGGGAGTTGATTGTCGTTATTTGTTGGCACCGTTGCGGGGCAAAACCGGTTTAAGGGCAAAGAGTTCAACTATTGCCTTGACTTTGCATTCATTTTACTTGGTGTTGCTTTGTCCTTTATTTGTTGGCGTTTCTGGGATATTTTATTACTCATTTCTTGCTGTTACTTAATCCAATTTGGATAAGGTTGGTAAGTTCAAATTTTGTTAAAGAAATCACTCAAATCCATTTTTCTAAAACAACAGATGCTAAAAATGAGAACATAATAGAATCTATTAGAGATTCCTCTAGAAACAACGCATTACTTGCAGCTTTGAAACATATATTAGGTCGTGTTTTGTTATTTGATTACCAATTTTCAACCCAGATTGAGAGATAAGTACTCGATATTGATAATTGATAATCACGACTCAATCATTGTTTTGAGAGCTTTTAGTCTTAGAGAACTTGTAGTAAACAAGAGGATCATGAGTCATGAAGAAGAAATATTCATATTCATATGATGTAATGAGGTTATGCAAGATGAAAACATCGATTTTAGGAATTAGAAAACGGTAAGATTTATTTACAAAATCAATCTCGCATGCTTTGATTTCTCTTTGTCAGCCATTATAGGGTCTTAGAAAGACACTCAATTCATTTTTCTTTTTTTTTTGTTTCATTTTAAATTTCTTTTTGTATTAAAATTTTCAAATGTAAGCGAAAGTATAATTACCTCTTAATTCAAATATACGTGTCATATAAATTTTTAATGGTTTTCTTACAAAATTCATCTACAAGGTTCAAATGCAATGATGTACAAACGTTGCGGACCCAATAAAAAATTAATTGGGGACTTAAATGATAAGAAAAATGAATTGAGAACCCAGATGCTCATTCGGAAAAATGTCAAGGACTATTAATGCTATATTTGTTAAAGCAAATATATACTCCCCTTGTCCATATCGGTATTAACCAATTCAAATGGAATAGCTCTCTATCTTGCTTGCAACAAACTTTCTCAACACGTGCCCACGTGACCCATGGCTAGACAAACATGTCGAATTAGAACAAGTGGATGGCGTGCTAGATGAGAAATTTTTCGATAGGACGATTCTATATATTTATATGATACGATCATCCATTAAAAATATTGACACGTGTCAGTTAGTCCCATTTAATAAATATTTCTCTCTCCTACTTTTTTTTTTATTTTTAAAATCCCCACTTAAGTGATAAATTTGTCTTGATTCTAATTAAAAACTTAAACTGGTAAATAAATTTAATTTAAAATGCGGTCCTATATGCTTTTCAAAGTGGAAATATAAATATATTTTAAGTTAAAAGTGTTTCAAATGTAAAATAAATTTATGTTAATTGCTGTAATTTTTAATTGTCCTCTAAACGACTCCCATTTAAGTTGATTGTCAATTGTCAAATCAATTCGAAATGTCGAATATTTTGTCAATCGGGTAAAATATATTATTAATTTTGTACAGTTAAATTTGTTTTAAAATTTTATTTATTTGTTTGTTCATTTTATTCAGGTGGGCAAAACATGAATTTTGAAATTGCTATTTTGTGCATGTAAAATCTTTTTGATACCATGTTTAGGTTGTGAGGAATTTTGATTATCTAAAACCAAATGTCAAGTTATTTTGTTACTTGACAAAGTTGTATAAATGCTGCATGTTTGGTTGGAATTGCAATTACATGGCATCAAGATTTTTGTAGATTAAACCTATTTTATAGATTCACATATTGGTATATTTACGTCATATTAAATGAATTGACGGTCAAACAAAATATTTAACATCTTTGAGTTGATATTAGATGATTGGCAAGAAACTCAAATGGGAGTCGATTCGATTCGATTCTACGAGGTTTCTGAGAACGATTAGAAATTAGAGCAATTAAAATTCATTTATATTACATTTATATTTTCATTTTGGATAACATATAATAGAGCATTTAAGGGAACCCAAATTAAGTCTATGTTTGGCCTTCATTTCTTATAACTCGTATTTTTCTCGAATTCATTTTCAACCACATTATAAAATTCATAATTTTTATCTATTTTAAATCACACATTTTATCAGAATTTACTAAAAATTCAATTTTTATTCAAACCAAATAGAAGTTAAATTTGTTATTAGAATCAAGACATGCGTCGTCATTTAAGTGGACGATTTTGAGAAAAATAGGAGAAAGAAATTAAGTGCAGATTAAAATATTACACATTTGACACTTGTAATCATTTTCAATGGGTGGTCATACCATGTAGACATATATGAAACATTCTCCTCATTTTTCTTATCATATAAGTATTTTTGGATGATACGACACATTCTTTTTCCATCGTAAGCCCATCTGAGATGCTCTCTTATGCTTGTATAAATGAATCAATGTTTCAAATATCCCCTCTAGCATGGTTGCACGTTGATCCAAAATAGATAAATCAAGGATTAATTGGATCTAATGAAGAATATTAAAAATAATTTTTAAAAGCGAACCATTGGATTATTAGACCATTTTATGAGTAAAAAGTGTACCAATCGCTTATTAGCTTAAAATACTAAGTAGTTATTATTATTATTATTATTATTATTATTATTACTACTACTACTACTACTACTACTACTACTTAAATTAGCTCGATTCTCACTTTGTTCAATGTATATACTTAAAGTAATGCCACCAAACTAGAGTTATTACGATCAATTTACTGACAATAAGATATCTGTTGTGCGTCCAATTCAGTTAAAATGCATTTATTTTTAAATAGCAACATGACAAATGCCTTACTGCCAAGAAGTTGATATGTATTTTTGTTCATTAGACAATGTAATAGTGCTTCCTAATATATGTGTATATATTGGGGTCGTTGACATAAAAAAATGACTAGGCCACTTTTGTCGTCCTAATTGATAATTTGAAAGATGTAATTTAAGCTGAAATATGTAAATTGTGCTGAAACAATAAGAAAAGTGTGCTTTTGTATTAAATGGTGAGAGTTTGAAATGAGTTTCGTACCATTTTTTTGGGGTTGGGAGACCATTATAACCCCATTTATAGTAGAGAATAGGAAAATTGGTTTGTATTCTATCAAATCAACTCTAATGCTAGCCTCAATGTGTTTGCCGCCGAACTAATTTTGAATGATTGTTGATGCCAGCCCCCATGTGCCAAGTTGGAGCTGAGATGGGAAGTAATCATTGTGAAATTTTGAGAGGTTACGATTCGAGGTGCCACATAATGTTTGCCATGTGTCCCGAGAGTGATTGTGCTAGATAATGGTATCATGCCAGCCTTGAAGTGAATGAAATCAGAGTGTAATGATGATGTTCACAAAGGACAGCGACATTTCCTTCCTTTTGAAGATAAGTCTAGTTGAGCTGAACTAGGTTGCGAGTTCCGTCCTGACATGATGACTTTTAAACTCAACATAAAATTGATTTTAATTACTTTGATGAACTCTCGAATTGACAAAGGTCAATAGGGGTAATTTTTATCATTGACACTGAAAATTTTGCAAAATCTCACTTTGACCATTAAACTTCAATTTGTCTCAATTGGATCACGAAACTTCAATTTAGTTTTAATTTCTGTACGTAGTCACATTTCTCACTCATCATCCCTAAATTGAATGAAATATGCTCTCTCTCACTCACACACACACACACACATGAACGATTTCCTAAGCACTGGTGCTTAGCTTATGTTAACCCGACTTCTATACACGAAGAAAAATTCTTGTCACATAGATTGTTGTTTGTAATCACAGTTGACAAATAATATTAGGAAAATGTTTCTTGTACGTAATATTTTAGATAATGATGAAATATCAAATGAAAGTGGTAAAGTTACTTGATTAATGTGATTTTGATCCAATTAAATTTCGTCATATCATCTGTTGATAAATCATTATATAAATTGTAATGTACAAATAGCACAATTCATAATATTATTTTGCAATGGTAAATTAGCATATCATGTAGCGATCACATGAAAGATCTATTATAGTATAAATTTTAATGAAATATTTTTTTTGTAATAGATTCGTGAGCTAATATTTAAATTCAGTTACCGAAAAATAGGTCAAATTAAAATTTATAGTTATTGAGCTGAGCTTTCATCAAAATTCAATATAGTACAACATGATACTGGTGTTTAGTCGACATTAAAAATTTAAAATTAGATATTTAGTAGATTTTAATAAAAGTTGATGAAATATGTTGTTAAAAAGTTACAAATCGAATTAATTATTTCAATGGTCACTGAAGCTATGCTCATGTCTTTGATTGATCATTGAATTTAAAATATCGAATTTTGATAACTGAATTTAGATCCATATTTTTGATTCATCACCTAAATTTAAAATGTCGAGTTTTGAAAGCTGAACTTTGAAAAGTGACGCACGTCACTCATAATATACATGTTGAATTTTGAAAAATATCGAGTTTGAATTGAGTAATGTACAATATTTTTCAAAGTTCAATAATCAAAATTCGACATTTTAAATTTTAGTGAGCAATCGAAGATATAGACCTAAATTCAATGATCAAAACTCGACATTTTAAACATCGATGACCATTAGAAGAATTAACTCTTATAAATTTCATAAAATATATGATTAAAATTAATTTTTAATTTTGATTATATTAAATTTTGAATTTTAATTCTTGTCCAACAAAGGCTACGTATCATAATGCGTCTTAATGCTAGCTAACATTATTTTTTACAATCAAATAATAATTATACTAATAAATAAATAAATGAAAAATAATAACTAATAGGTTCCTGCATTTTCCTAGCAAAAGCCAAAACTCACCTCCGACCACCTTTTTTCACCTTGATCTATACTGTCACTGCTTCTACTTTCTCTTTTTAGGATTTTCCTATCTTTCTCCCTTCCTTAGTCCACTACGTAACTAGAATTACGTAGATTTACAATTTTTGAATTGAAGGTGAAAATCCCAGCTCGGATTATAATACTTGTTTGAATTGGATTGTTCTTTTTTGAAATATTGCTGTTAATTATTGTGGCATTGTTGAAGTGATTGGTGAATTGTGGAGATCTGGTAGTTAGTAAGGTCAATTTGAGGGAAATTTAGAGAGATTGAAGTGGAAAAGGGGTTGTGGATTCGATCGGGGGTGTGACAGCGCCATTAGATGGCGCTGTTCAGACGCTTCTTCTATCGGAAGCCCCCGGATCGGCTTCTTGAGATCTCCGAGAGGGTCTATGGTACGCTAACACCTACTCTCTGTTGCTCATTCATGTTCATATTTCTTAGGCATCTATAATTTTTTGAATTTTGATGCTATAAAGTGAAAAAGCATAAAAATTTTGATCAATTAGGGGCAATTCTGGCTAATTATCTTCGAGTATGAATATTCTACCTCAATTTCTTTCGTTCTTTCTTATTTTTTTTGCTCTTTATATAGGGTCGTTATCGTGCACAATTCAACTAACATTATCATCTCTCATTGAAGTTTTCCCTGGCTGGAATTTGACATTGTTACTGTATTTTCTGTTATGTCCAAAGATTTTTATTCCGCAGAAATTGCAGCAATTCAGATTGTTAAAGACTTGCTTCTCATTACTATATTTGTACCATGCAGTTAAGTCATGTATGGAGAAATTCATTGCCCGTTATGATGTAACGTGTGTCAAAAAGTTTTAGTTCCATTTAGAAGCTCAAAAACTTGTGGAGAATCAAAATTTGGTATCTGTATCATATTGGAATATTCAACAACTTATGTCCACTAATTTTGGATATTCTGGAACTACATATAATAAAGTTTACAATAATAGATGTCCTGATCTTCTTAGGTGCAATATCTTAATTTTCCCAGTCAATGCTTGTTCTCTGATTTCCCAAACACGTGTTCTTCGAATACTGCAGTTAAATGATAACGTTAGCAATTGCTTTCCATTCACATCTGAAATTGCATGTGCTGGAAACAGTGTAGATGGTCTTTTTTTTTTTTGGTTTAGCATTGCATGGGTTAACTATAGGGAACTAATAAAAAATGTGAAATATGCAGTATGGTTATGTGGATTAATTTGTTTTTACTTGCAGTTTTTGATTGCTGCTTCTCCACTGCCGTACTGGATGAAGATGAGTACAGAACATACATGAATGGAATTGTAGCGCAGCTACAGGACCACTACCCTGATGCTGCCTTTATGGTTTTCAACTTCAAAGAAGGGGAAAAGAAAAGTCAAATATCGGATGTATTATCTCAGTATGATATGACGGTTATGGATTACCCTCAGCAATACGAGGGTTGTCCGCTGTTACCATTGGAGATGATTAACCACTTCTTGCGATCCAGTGAGAGCTGGTTGTCACTTGAGGGCCAACAGAATGTGCTTTTGATGCACTGTGAAAGGGGAGGATGGGCTGTCCTTGCCTTCATGCTTGCTGGCCTTCTTCTATACAGGAAACAGTACATGGGTGAGCAGAAGACTCTTGAAATGGTATACAAGCAAGCTCCTAGAGAACTTCTTTATCTTCTGTCTTCCTTGAATCCACTGCCATCTCAGCTAAGATATCTTCAGTACATTTCCAGAAAAAAATTTGGGTCAGATTGGCTTCCATCAGATACACCTCTGGCTTTGGACTGTATAATGCTTAGAATTCTTCCTCTATTTGATGGTGGAAGAGGATGCCGACCAGTAGTTCGCGTCTATGGTCAGGACCCTTCGTCCAGAACATCCAGTAGAAATTCAAAGCTTTTGTTTTCAACTTCCAAAATGAAAAAAAATACCCGTCTCTATCAACAGGTAATGCCATAATATTTAAACTTGAGACTGAAAGCTTGTCTGGGAGGTGTTTATTATCCGTTTAATTATAAACAGGTAGAAATGAGTAGTACATAAGTGGATAATATTCGTGAATAAAAAGTATGTTTGACCAAAAGTGTTTATATCTTAAACGCCTCCTAAACAAGCGCTAAATAGGAGAAATCAACTGAATTCTGAAGTGCTCTTATGACCTGACTGCAGGAAGAGTGTGAGCTAGTGAAACTAGATATTCATCACCTTGTTCAAGGAGATATTGTTCTTGAGTGCATCCATTTGGATGAAGATCTAGTCACAGAGGAAACAATGTTTAGGGCTATGTTCCATACATCATTTATTCGGTCAAATGTTTTAATGCTGAATCGTGATGAAATTGATGTTCCTTGGGATGCTAAGGACCAATTTTCAAAGGAATTCAGAGCAGAGGTAAGGTATTGTTTTGCTAATGTTTATGTCTCTCCTTTTTCCAAGCTTTAGGAGTTAAAAACACTCCTATCTGTTTCAGGTACTTTTTTCGGATGCAGATTCTTGTCCATCTATTATCACCATGGAAGCAGTAAGTGAAGATGGGAATGAAGCAGAAACTGCTTCACCAGATGAATTTTTTGAGGCAGAAGAGATCTTTAGTAGTGTGGTTGATGGGCGGGATGGAAAGGCAGATTCTAGTACTAGTATAATTCAAGCTAGTGCTCAGGATGATGACAATGAACATGATCTAGCCTGGAAGGATGATTTGGATCATCACACATTTCAAGATTGTGCATCGGATGAGGGGAGTTACAAACACAATGTTAAGATGGATGGATTTAAAAATATGTCAAAAGCAGATGTTTTGCGCAATGGGCATTTCCAGTTAGATTCTAGTATAGTCATCTCAGAAGTAGCAAGTGATTCAGAAATCAAAGCTGTAAAAGCTGGTTCACCTGGCAAATCTGAAGAAGGGGATAATAAACAAAGTCAAGAAGTGCCTCCTTCAATGAAGAGGATAGAAAAGGAAGCTTCTCAACAAAAGCTAGATGGTGATAATAATAAGCAGATAGCCCAAAAGAAACAATCGACTTCTGGTTCAAAACCTGCTGCAGATGCAGTTGGTACCAAGAAATCGAAACAGCAAGAATCGCAGGGCACACTTCTAAGACAGGCAAAGCCAAATGCAGTATCTAGGTGGATTCCTTCTAATAAAGGTTCTTACACTAATTCAATGCATGTATATTATCCACCGTCAAGACATAATAGTGCTCCAGCTGCACTAACTCCTGGCAAGGATTCCACACCAGGGGGGAAATCAAAATCTGTTACTGCATCTTCGGAAGCTGTAGTTACAGCAAACAGAACTCAGGCAGCAGGTCATGGGAAACATTCATCTTGTCCATCATTATTAGATTCGTCACCAGCTCAAGAGCCTTCTTCCTCAACTCTGGCTTCACCACTGAAAGTGAAATGTAGTGCCCTGGAACATAATCCAGCTCCTCCCTCTTCTAGCTCATTGTTACCTTCTTCGCCACCTACGCCAATTATACAGGCAGGAGAGCATGCCCTGTACCCACCTCAACGACCACCACCCCCACCACCTCCGCCTCCGCCTCCGCCTCCTCCTCCGCCTGTTTCTAATTTGCCACTCCTACCCCCATCACCTTTGTTATCTTCTCAAAGTGCAGATTTTACAAAATCACCGCCTCCACCCCCACCCCCACCCTTGCCTTCCATAACTGCAGGCTTAAGAGCAACTCCACAGGAAACTTATCACCCCCCTCCTCCTTCTACCCCACATTCCAACGCTTCTAGCATGCAGAATACTAGTAGAGTGTTGCCCACGCCGCCGCCGCCACCTCCTTGGTCTGTTGTTACTTCTATGCGTCGTCCTTCAGCAGTAATGAGTTCCCCATTACCTCCTCCTCCTCCTCCACCACCACCACCACCTCCTTTTCATCAAGTCCGTTCTTTTCCTTCACATGACAAACCATCTCCACCACCTTTTCAACCAGCAGCATCTCCTTGTGGTGCACCAACACCTCCACCTCCACCTCAACTCAATAGAGCATCAACTCCTCCCCCACCTCCAATGCGTGGGACACCCCCTCCTCCGCCTCCACCTCCACCTCCACCTCCACCTCCGCCTCCTCATGGAGCTCCCCCTGGATCACCTGCTCAGCCTTCTTTGCGTGGGGCCCCATCACAGCCACCACCTCCTACAGTTGTTGGCATACCGCCCGCTTCACCCATGCATAGAGCACCCCCTCCACCACCCCCTCCTGGAGGTCGTGTACCAGGCCCAACTGCACCTCCAGGAGGTGCACCCCCTCCACCACCCCCTCCTGGAGGTCATGTACCAGGCCCTCCTGCACCTCCAGGTGGTGCACCTCCCCCACCCCCACCACTAGGTTTGAAAGGACCTGGGAGAGGGCCGCCGCCACAGGCTGGGGGAGGACGTGGGCTCTCACGTTTTCCTGGGATGTCGACTGCAACAGCACCTCGAAGATCTACCTTAAAGCCACTGCATTGGAGCAAAGTGACTAGGGCATTACAAGGAAGCTTGTGGGCAGAACTGCAGAATCTTGGAGAGCCTCACATGTACTGCCCTTTCTATTCCAATCTAATTTTCTGAATTAGAATTTCAGGACTGTCTGTTTTTTTTGGTTATTCTCCCTGTTCAACTCCTATGATATTCAGTAAATTAGTTGAGGCTTCCCCTTCAAGTAATTAGTCTGTTATTTCTTGCTCTTTGAGTAAATACTTCTTTCGAAAAAAGAATACAAGATCCTTATAGGTGCGCATATTTTGCATTGAATTTGAGTTCTCTATCTCTCTCGGCTTCTTGATTCTCGTAAATTACTGATGTCTTGCTCTTTAATTTTAGTGCACCAGAATTTGATGTGTCAGAACTTGAGACTCTTTTCTCTGCCACAGTCCCAAAATCCAACAGCACAGGAGGCAAGCCAGGAGAGCGTCGGAAGTCTGTTGGATCTAAGTCTGACATAGTCCATCTGGTAATGTAATATAATCCAATTCTTGATTTAGGAACTGTTTTCTCTTATTTACAATTTTAACAAGTCAAGGTAAAAATTACATCAGAATTTCATGAAATCTTAATTATCACGGAACGATGTGTATATATGAGTATTAAAATTTCAGTAATCAAATAAACTGTGAGTCAATAGGAATTGATAAAACCCTATAACCGCTACAAATGCAAGTGTGTCCTGTACTTTGTTGAACTTTTTAATATTAATAATCAACCATATGTATTAACTCAGTTAGCTTGATATCACCTTAAATTGTATATTACATTTTCAAAGTAATTTAATGATGGGAAAAACAACCATGTCATATTATTGCTGTCCAGAATTCCTGGGAGTCTGGATTTCTGTTTAAGTTCTCAAGAGTTCATTTTCTGTCAAGTGAACAGACTCTTAGGGACTATGTAGTTAATGATGACACATGTACTTATGTGTAATATGGTAATGACGATGCTTTTCTTTTGATAGTAGAGTGATGAAAAAATAGAATCATATCCTTTTTGTATAATACACACACACACACAAAACCTTTCAAATTAGCATAATAGAAATCATGACTGTGAAGAGGATATCAGGGCTTGCAAACACATCTCCGATTCTCCATGGTGACAAGAACTGAAATTGTGGGACTCGGTTGTTGATAGAAGTACTAATATTGCAGAAGATAAAGAGAATGTGTAGATTGTGTGGTGGGTATAATAAGAATTTTTTTCTATCACTAGAAAATCACCTTTTGCTTGTTCTAATTCTTCTGAGACCTCAGCGATAGAACATTCTGATGACACATAAAAGTTTGTAGTCTTCTACAACTTTATGTTGTTTGGTTTCACCAAAAAGTACATTCTCTGCCTTTCTTTTTTCAAGTCAGCAATCAATATTTGGATGTTCTTAGATTTTTTCTCATGAATCTTTCTGAAGTTTGATTTAGGAACTTAGCTCTCACTCTGCTTGATTTCCATTTGTAACCCTACATACTCTCATGGTAGGTTGACCTAAGGAGGGCTAACAACACCGAAATTATGCTCACAAAGGTGAAAATGCCCCTTCCTGACATGATGGTAAGAGACAGGTGCATATTTGCTTGCGACCTTTTACTCTGTTGAACTGCCAGTGCAAACTTTTTTTCTTTCTATCAACATAGTTTAGCATCGTTGATATGCTTCCGAGGGTACTTTTTCTTGTTTTTTTAATATTCTCCTCCCAATCCTCACCCATGGACTAAACAGACACCTTTCAATTTATCCTATAAGCTTTGATTTGTGCTATTCATTTGCTTAATTCTTGATACATTCTCATTTTAAGATTGTCATATATGCACATATGAAATGGAAATGTTGATTGGACACTCATTTTGAATTCCTAAGCAAAGGAAGCAAAAAAAGAAATATATTTAAAAGTAACAATGAAAGACCAAGGGAAACTAGCAAAAGTTGATAAGAGAAGAATAGAAGACACCAAGAGAGCTAAAAAGTCAGATATGCTTGTGATATACTAGCTGAATAGTTGTTACAGTGATGATGTCAGAGTACTTATACAGCATGGAAAGCTTGTTTCCATAAATGGGGAAAAAGATGACGGCACCCTTAATGAACTGCATGCCTGGCTCATATTTCTTCAAAGGAACATAAGAGTAAGCAACGGATCTTCCATAATCAGACGACGCTAAGAGAACAAACTGTGTAAATTTAGGTTCTCAGAATTGGAACTTCATTCACCTTAATTTTCTGAATATATGCACTGTAATATATGTAACGTGAGAGGTGACTGGACTATTTGAACAAGGATCCTAGCTAATTATATTTCTACAATCAAGGATAAAATACTTCTAACAGCTACGGCTAAACTAAATTAGGAAAGCATTAAATATATAGAAATAAAATCAGATCTTCTGGCACCATGTTTTCCAACAGAAGCCAAATGCTTTTATTTGGCCAGATTAGTTCTGGGAAGCCTGTGCTGCTGCATCAAATCTTTTTCTAGTCTTCAGTGAAGATTTTTTACATGTTTACCAAGAATCTATAGTGAAGTTGTTATGCCGTCCAAGTGCTTTACTTAATCTTCTACATTATTGCTTGATTTCCCTTTATATAAATGACAGCACTTGATATCTATGTTGATAGGCCGCAGCACTTGCAATGGACGAATCAATTTTAGATGCTGATCAAGTGGAAAATCTCATAAAATTCTGTCCTACTAAAGATGAGATGGAACTTCTAAAGGTGAAGCTTCATTTGCTCAAAGATTATGAGGTCTATAATTTTCCCAAGGTGCAAAAAAGTCCCTTCTAATTGATTTCACTCATTATGAATTATTTAGGGATACACAGGTGACAGGGAGAAATTGGGGAAGTGTGAACAGGTCTGTGAACTGGATCATAATTTATGCTATTTTGTTGATGACATTTGTTCTTTTGGGATATGAATGCATTCAGCGATTTTACTCATTGAAGCTAATCATTTTTTCATCTAGTATTGATGATTTTAATGTATTTTAACAATAAGATGTAGCTGTAAACCTAGATTGGAGATCACATTCCTTCTCCACTATGAAGGGACAATATTGACATTGGTACAAGAACGGTTCTTTTTATTGTTTTCTGGAAATACCTTGAAAGCTGTTGAAACATTGTTTGGGCCATTACTTGTTTTTTCATCTACTCAGATAAGAAAATGCTTTAGATTCTGTAGGTATGTGCTAGTACTGCATTGATATCTTTATACTTGTGTATTCTGTTCTTAATCTTTGATTTTTTATGCTTGAAAATTCCATTGCCTGTGCACCAAGGAGGTCAAAATCCACACATTTGCAACTATTCAGCTATATACATTTTAGATTCCTATTCAACAATGAAGAAAGCATAATAGAAATCGAGACTTACAATACAACAAAATGAATTCTAGCAAATTTCATTGAATACATGAACTATCTTCTCAATACCGTGGAGCACTCGTCCATTTCTTTCTTTTCCATAGTACCCAAAATATGAAGAGAGGTCCTGCATCCCAAACCCATTAAAAGCATTCCAAGACATGAACCACAGAAAAATCCATGAAATATATGTGGTCTCTGATAAACGGACAAGTGTAACTTGGTTCTAAACATACTAACACATTTTTCTCTTTCCCAATGCACCAAATTGCATCAACATTCCCATGTGGCCTTGCCTCTTCTCCAGTCAAAATTCTGATATTTGATTCCAAACAGTATCCAAAATATCAGACACGACAACAAGCATTCCTCAGAATATTTACCAAACTTCTCATAACATGGTTTCTTATCAGGATTTCATGTTATAAATATGTTGTTCCAACATAGGATAAAAGCTTATTACCAGGACATCAGCTGGGAAGCGCGATATTAGAAGCTGCAGAAAACTAGCTTTTCTCATGCAAGTGTGGCCTCAATTCAAGGTTTATGCCTATGGAGTAATGTCACTTTTCCCACAGCACATGCTTTTGGACTGTTTGCTGCCAAACAAGTCCTGTTACATGCCATGCCATGATTTTCCTATGTTGGCTGAAGCACAGTCCTTTATTGGAAGTCATTTTAGGCTCTTGGATGAAATGTGATGTGATTATTGATCACATAAACTGCTGTTACTTAAGGGAATAGAGTACTGTTATTGAAGGGAATGTGAGAGGATATGGGTTCGTCTCTTTTGATGGAACTGAAATAGATTGAAGTTATGTTGTTTGCCAATGAATTTTCTTTCATTGAAGGCGGTTAATCTGGTTGAATAAGAAATATCAGTGCTTTTGACTAGAGAAGCAGCTAATTAAGGTTTATATGGAAGTTCAACTATTGCTGGTTGAAAATGTTTTTGAGTCTGGTTGACCTAGGCCATTTCTTGAAGGGATTATTTTGTGGAAAACCACAAAAAGAAAGAATTGGTAAGACATGGAAAGCTTGTTTCTAACCATGAGGTTTCCTGCTTATTGTCATTCTTTTTATAGACCTTGCAATTATCACAGTTAATGATGTTTATTTAAGATAACTGGATGAATGCTTGGTCGAGAACTTGAATTTGTGAAGTAAAAGTCACAGTTAAGAGGCTGGAGAGTTTATTATATTACGAGGAGAAAGAGGAAACGGAGGAAAGAGTTGTTCAGTTTAGAAAGAAATAAATGTTCCAAATTGAGGCAATTGTTTTGCATTTTTTTCTGGTCATTGTTGATAGGCGAGCATGCACAAGAATTGCAGTCTTTAATTCCTTTATTTGATCTTTCTAGATGTTCATGTGTCTCTTTTGGAGCAATTCTACAGTATATTGACTTGCTTCAATGGGGTGAAGGAAATGGTAGATGAAAGAAATCATTTTTTGAACAAAAAATTAAGGTCATGTTCTTATTACTCCAAGGAGAAACTTGGGAGTCTGGCTTAGGAATCTACTGCAGATGCTGTTTGGCATCAAGATCTAGCTTTGCTCAAGTTAAGTCAGTCTTTAACATAATTTACCTTGAAGTATATCAAGCCCAAAGTGCACTTTCCATTTTCATGCAGAGCAGGTTTCCCTCAACACAGTAGGCTCACGAGTTCCCTTGGTATTATTTTGATTCAAGCAATCCAGTCAGATGTTTACTGTATGTTAGAGATGTGAAGCATGGTTTTCCAGGCTGACGTTTAAAAATTTTTGGTATTGTTATTTTGGTCAACAATGGGAAGTAACTGATTTTCAATAACCCTTGACCGTGGTATGATTTGCTCGTGAATCATACTATATGACTGTAGTCAACAATTATGTTCCTAGAACTATGATAGGGTTGGAGACTAGGTGTTCCATAAGAAATTAGGATTTTTTTTGCTTTTTAGTCTACACTGTTCTGATGTGGTTTGCTTCTATCTTAAGATCATACTGAACGACACCAAGGTATGTTACATAATACATACTCTTGCTGTGAGAAAGACTAAATCGAAAAGACAAGACATGGGCATCAACAAAACTGGGATCAGCCTGATGAATGGATTTTCAGTAGATTTTTTTTTTTAAGTAGATTCTATTCATGGATGTTGGTTGATGTATTGGCCTCTCCAAATGCATAAAATGAGCTTGAATTTGAATAAAACTCTATATGTGAACCACCTAAAACAAGCATTTCTTTGTGCAAATGAGATATAGGTGTATTTATTATCTACTTTCCAGAAAATTACACATACCTTACACACATGTATTGTGTGTTAATATTGTGTATTAAGTAATTCCCAAATATGTATTCATATTGCCTACCTAACATTGAGAAATATATCTTTGAGTTTTTGAAGAAGCATATTCTATTTGCTAGAAATTTCCACTAAATTTTGTCTGCAGTAACGAGGATTTCTTGACAGCAAACTTAGGGGGATGATCCACAGATCTTGATTCTTGCATTTTGTTTTCCCTTCTTTAAGCGAACAACGTTTTTATTATTTTTAACATTGTTACACGTTCTTACTTCTCCTTCCATCTTCTAGTTCTTCTTGGAGCTGATGAAGGTGCCCCGAGTGGAATCTAAATTGAGGGTTTTCTTATTTAAGATTCAATTCAACATTCAGGTTTTTTGGACATGATGGATCTTTTATAAATAGCAACATGTTCCCCCTCGGATATCTAAGTTTGGCCTTTTTCTCAGGTTTCAGATTTCAAAAAAAGCTTAAACACTGTAAACTCTGCTTGTGAAGAGGTACATCAAAAATGCTAATGAATTTTTTCTTT